>NW_027490338.1:61630-285704 GCF_050948175.1 Xylocopa sonorina
TTTAAGAAGCATCAGAACACTATTGCTATGATACGTAGACATCTGCAAACGCTATTTCCTAGCAAGGAAGTGTAGCATTTACATCCTTCTGAAGTGAATACGAGGTATACATAACACTCCACAATGAATATTATATCTTATCATGAAACATAGAAAGGGGATGCGATATTGCGTTTTGAGAAGCATTAGAACTCTATTGCTTCGATACGTAGGCATCTGCAATCGCTATTTCCTAGCAAGGTAGTGTCGCATTTACATTCATTTGAAGTGTATGCGAGGTACACATAACACTTCGCAATGAATATTATATGTTATCATGAAACATAGAAATGAGATGCGATATCTTGTTTTAAGAAGTATTATAACACGCTTGCTACGATACGTAGATATCTGCAAACGCTATTTCCTAGGAAGGAAGTGCCGCATTTACATCCATTTGAAGTGAATACGAGGAATACGTGAAACATTTCGCAATGAATATTATGTCCTATCATGAAACATAGAAATGTGATGTGATATCGTGTTTTAAGAAGATTTAGAACTCTACTGCTACGATACGTAGACTTCTACAAACGCTATTTCCTAGCAAGGACGTGTCACATTTACATTCTTTTGGAGTAAATGCGAGGTATACATAACATTGCACAATGAATATTATATGTGTTCATGAAACATAGTAATGATATGCGATATCACGATTTAAGATGCATTAGAACTTTATTGCTTCGATACGTAGACATCTGCAAACGCTATTTCCTAGCAAGGAAGTGTCGCATTTACATTAAATTGAAGTGAATACGAGGAATACATGAAACTTCGCATTGAATATTATGTCCTATCATGAAACATAGAAATGTGGTGTGATATCGCGTTTTAAGAAGATTTAGAACTCTATTGCTACGATGCGTAGACATCTGCAGACGCTGTTTCCTAGCAAGGAAGTGTCGCATTTACATTGTTCTGAAGTGTATGCGAGGTATAAGTGATACTTCGCAATGAATACTATATCTTATCATGAAACATAGTAACGAGATGCGATATCCCGTTTCAGGAAGCGTTGGAACTCTATTGCTTCGATACGTAGACATCTGCAAACGCTATTTCCGAGCAAGGATGTGTCGCATTTACATTCATTTGAAGTGAAGACGAGGAATACGTGATACTTCGCAATGAATAGTATATCTTACCATGAAACATAGGAATGAGATGCGATATCCCGTTCCAAGAAGCATTAGAACTCCATTGCTTCGATACGTAGGCATCTGCAGTCGCTATTTCCTAGCAAGGTAGTATCGCATTTACATTCATTTGAAGTGTATGCGAGGTATACATAACACTTCGCAATGAATATTATATGTTATCATGAAACATAGAAATGAGATGCGATATCTTGTTTTATGAAGCATTATAACACGCTTGCTACGATACGTAGATATCTGCAAACGCTATTTCCTAGGAAGGAATTGCCGCATTTACATCCATTTGAAGTGAATACGAGGAATACGAGAAACTTGGCAATGAATATTATGTCTTATCATGAAACATAGAAATGTGATGTGATATCGCGTTTTAAGAAGATTTAGAACTCTACTGCTACGATACGTAGACATCTACAAACGCTATTTCCTAGCAAGGACGTGTCGCATTTACATTCTTTTGGTGTAAATGCGAGGTATACATAACATTGCACAATGAATATTATATGTGTTCATGAAACATAGTAATGATATGCGATATCACGATTTAAGATGCATTAGAACTTTATTGCTTCGATACGTAGACATCTGCAAACGCTACTTCCTAGCCAGGAAGTGTCGCATTTACATTAAATTGAAGTGAATACGAGGAATACATGAAACTTCGCAATGAATATTATGTCCTATCATGAAACATAGAAATGTGGTGTGATATCGCGTTTTAAGAAGATTTAGAACTCTATTGCTACGATGCGTAGACATCTGCAGACGCTGTTTCCTAGCAAGGAAGTGTCGCATTTACATTCTTCTGAAGTGTATGCGAGGTATAAGTGATTCTTCGCAATGAATACTATATCTTATCATGAAACATAGAAACGAGATGTGACATCCCGTTTCAAGAAGCATTAGAACTCTATTGCTTCGATACTTAGACATCTGCAATCGCTATTTCCTAGCAAGGAAATGTCGCATTTACATTAATTTGAAGTGAATACGAGGAATACATGAAACTTCGCAATAAATATTATATCTTATCATGAAACATAGAAATGTGATGTGAGAGCGCGTTTTAAGAAGCATTAGAACTCTATTGCTACGATGCGTAGACATCTGCAGACGCTGTTTCCTAGCAAGGAAGTGTCGCATTTACATTCTTCTGAAGTGTATGCGAGGTATAAGTGATACTTCGCAATGAATACTATATCTTATCATGGAACATAGTAACGAGATGCGATATCCCGTTTCAAGAAGCATTAGAACACTATTGCTTCGATACGTAGACATCTGCAAACGCTATTTCCTAGCAAGGAAGTGTCGCATTTACATTCATTTGAAGTGTATGCGAGGTATACATAACACTTCGCAATGAATATTATATGTTATCATGAAACATAGAAATGAGATGCGATATCTCGTTATAAGAAGCATTAGAACACGATTGCTACGATACGTAGACATCTGCAAACGCTATTTCCTAGCAAGGAAGTGTCGCATTTACATTCATATGAAGTGAATACGGGGAATACATGAAACTTCGCAATGAATATTATATCTTTTCATGAAACATATAAATGTGATGTGATATCGCGTTTTAAGAAGCATTAGAACTCTATTGCTACGATACGTAGACATCTGCAAACGTTATTTCCTAGCAAGGAAGTGTCGCATTTACATTCTTCTGACGTGAGTACAAGGTATACATGACACTTCGCAATTAATAATATATCTTATCATGAAACATAGAAATGAGATGCGATATCCCGTTCCAAGAAGCATTAGAACTCCATTGCTTCGATACGTAGGCATCTGCAATCGCTATTTCCTAGCAAGGTAGTGTCGCATTTACATTCATTTGAAGTGTATGCGAGGTATACATAACACATCGCAATGAATATTATATGTTATCATGAAACATAGAAATGAGATGCGATATCTTGTTTTAAGAAGCATTATAACATGCTTGCTACGATACGTAGACGTCTGCAAACGCTATTTCCTAGGAAGGAAGTGCCGCATTTACCTCCATTTGAAGTGAATACGAGGAATACGTGAAACTTCGCAATGAATATTATGTCCTATCATGAAACATAGAAATGTGATGTGATATCGCGTTTTAAGAAGATTTAGAGCTCTATTGCTACGATGCGTAGACACCTGCAGACGCTGTTTCCTAGCAAGGAAGTGTCGCATTTACATTCATTTGAAGTGTATGCGAGGTATACATAACACTTCGCAATGAATATTATATGTTATCATGAAACATAGAAATGAGATGCGATATCTTGTTTTAAGAAGCATTATAACACGCTTGCTACGATACGTAGACATCTGCAAACGCTATTTCCTAGGAAGGAAGTGCCGCATTTACATCCATTTGAAGTGAATACGAGGAATACGAGAAACTTCGCAATGAATATTATGTCCTATCATGAAACATAGAAATGTGATGTGATATCGCGTTTTAAGAAGGTTTAGAACTCTACTGCTACGATGCGTAGACATCTGCAGACGCTGTTTCCTAGCAAGGAAGTGTCGCATTTACATTCTTCTGAAGTGTATGCGAGGTATAAGTGATACTTCGCAATGAATACTATATCTTATCATGAAACATAGTAACGAGATGCGATATCCCGTTTCAAGAAGCATTGGAACTCTATTGCTACGATACGTAGATATCTGCAGACGCTATTTCCTAGCAAGGAAGTGTCGCATTTACATACTTTTGAAGTGAATACTAGGTATACATAACACTCCACAATGAATGTTATATCTTATCATGACACATAGAAATGAAAAGCGATATCGCGATTTGAGAAGCATTAGAACTCCATTGCTACATTACGTAGACATCTGCAAACGCTATTTCCTAGCAAGGAAGGGTCGCATTTACATGCTTTTGAAGTGAATACGAGGTATGCATGACACTTCGCAATGAATATTATATCTTATCATGAAACATAGAAATGAGATGCGATATCTCGTTTTAAGAAGCATTAGAACTCCTTTGCTTCGATACGTAGACATCTGCCAACGCTATTTCCTAGCAACGAAGAGTCGCATTTACATTCATTTGAAGTGAATACGAGGTATACGTAACACCGCACAATGAATATTATATCTTATAGTGAGACATAGAAATGAGATACCATATCGCGTTTTAAGAGGCATTAGAACGCTATTGCTACGGTACGTAGATATCTGGAAACTCTATTTCGTAGCAAGGAAGTGTCGCAATTACATTCCTTTCAAGTGAATACGAGGTATACATGACACTTCGCAATGAATATTATATCTCATCATTAAACATAGAAATGAGTTGCGATATCTTGTTTTAAAAAGCATTAGAACTCTGCTGCTTCGATACGTAGACATCTGGAAACGTTATTTCCTAGAAAGGAAGTGTCGCATTTTCATTCTTTTGAAGTGAATACAAGGTATACATGACACATCGCAATGAATATAACATCTTATCACGATTCATAGAAATGAGATGCATTATCGCGTTTTAAGAAGCATTAGAACACTATTGCTACGATACGTAGATGTCTGCAGACGCTATTTACTAGCAAGGAAGTGTTTCATTTACATTCCTCTGAAGTGTAGACGAGATATACATGACACTCCACAATGAATATTGTATCCTATCATGAAACATATAATTGAGGATCGATTCGCGTTTTAAGAAGCATTAGAACTCTATTGCTACGATACGTAGACATCTGCAGACGTTATTTCCTAGCAAGGAAGTGTCGCATTTGCATTCTCTTGAAGTGAATACGAGGTATACTTAACAATCCACAATGAAAATTATATCTTATCATGAAGCATATAAATGAGGATCGATATCGCGTTTTAAGAAGCATTAGAACTCTATTGCTACGATACGTAGACGTCTGCAAACGCTACTTCCTAGCAAGGAAGTGTCGCATTTACATTCAATTGAAGTGAATACGGAGTACACATAACACTCAGCAATGAATATTATATCTCATCATGAAACATAGAAATGAGATGCGATATCGCGTTTTGAGAAGCATTAGAACTCTATTGCTACGATACGTAGATATCTGCTGACGCTATTCCCTAGCAAGGAAGTGTCGTATTTACATTCTTTTGGAGAGATTACGAGGTATACATGACACTCCGCAATGAATATTATATCTTATCATAAAAAATAGAAATGGGATGCGATATGGCGATTTAAGAAGCATTAGAACGCTATTGCTTCGATACATAGACACCTGCCATCCCTATTTCCTAGCAAGGAAGTGTCGCATTTACATTCATTTGAAGTGTATTCGAGGTATTCAAGACACTTCGCAATGAATATTATATCTTATCATGAAACACAGAAATGAGATGCGATATCGCGTTCTAAGAAGCATTAGAACACTATTGCTACGATACGTAGATATCTGCTAACGCTATTTCCTAGCAAGGAAGTGTCGCATTTACATTCTTTTGAAGTGAATACAAGGTGTACATAACACTCCACAATGAATATTATATCTTATAATGAAACATAGAAATGAGATGCGATATCGCGTTTTAAGTAGCATTAGAACTCTATTGCTACGATACGTAGAAGTCTGCAGACGCTATTTACTAGCAAGGAAGTGTCGCATTTACATTCTTTTGAAGTGAATACGAGGTATACATAACACTCCACAATGAATATTATATCTTATCATGAAACATAGAAATGAGATGCGATATCGCGTTTTAAGAAGCATTGGAACTCTATTGCTACGATACGTAGATATCAGCAGACGCTATTTCCTAGCAAGGAAGTGTCGCATTTACATACTTTTGAAGTGAATACTAGGTATACATAACACTCCACAATGAATGTTATATCTTATCATGAAACATAGAAATGAAAAGCGATATCGCGTTTTAAGTAGCATTAGAACTCTATTGCTACGATACGTAGAAGTCTGCAGACGCTATTTCCTATCAAGGAAGTGTCGCATTTACATTCATTTGAAGCGTATGTGAGGTATACAAGACACTTCGCACTGAATATTACATGTTATCATGAATCATAGAAATGAGATGCGATATCGCATTTAAGAAGGATTAGAACTCCATTGCTTCGATACGTAGACATCTGCGAACGCTACTTCCTAGCAAGGAAGTTTCGCATTTACATTCTTTTGAAGCGAATACGAGGTATACATAACACTCCAGAATGAATATTATATCTTATCATGAAAAATAGAAATGAGATGCGATATGACGATTTAAGAAGCATTAGTATTCTACTGCTTCGATACGTAGACACCTGCAAAAACTATTTCCTAGGAAGGAAGTGTCGCATTTACATTCATTTGAAGTGAATACGAGGTATGCGTGACACTTCGCAACGAATATTATATCTTATCATGAATCATGGAAATGAGATACGATATCGGGATTTAAAAAACATTCGAACTCTATTGCTACATTACGTAGAAATCTGCAAACGCTATTTCCCAGCAAGGGAGTGTCGCATTTACATTCTTCTGAAGTGAATAGGAGGTTTACATAACACTTCGCAATGAATATTATATCTCAACATGATATATAGAATTGAGATGCGATATCGCATTTAAGATGCACTAGAACTCTATTCCTTCGACACGTAGACAACTACAAAAGCTATATCCTAGCAAGGAAGTGTCGCATTTACATTCTCTTGAAGTAAGTACGAGGTATACATAACAGTGCACTATGAATATTATATCTTATCATGAAACATAGAAATGAGATGCGATATTGCGCTTTAAGAAGCATTAGAATTCTATTGCTTCGTTACGTAGCCATCTGCAAACGATATTTCCTAGGAAGGAAGTGTCACATTTACATTCTATTGAAGTGAATACGAGGTATACATAACACTCCACAATGAATATTATATCTTATCATGGAACATGGAAATGAGATGCGATATCGCGATTTAAGAAGAATTAGATCCCTATTGCTTCGATACGTAGACGTCTGGAAACGCTATTTCCTAGCAAGGTAGTGTCACATTTACATTCATTTGAAGTGTAGACAAGATATACATAACACTGCACAATGAATATTATATCTTATCATGAAACGTATTGCGATTTAAGTAGCATTGGATCACTATTGTTTCGATACGTAGACATCTGCAGACGCTTCTTCCTAGCAAGGAAGTGTTGCATTTACAATCTTTTGAATTGAATTCGAGGTATACATAACACTCCACAATCAATATTATATCTTATGATGAAACATAGAAATGAGATGCGATATCCCGATTTAAGCATTAGAATTCTATTGCTACGATACGTAGAAATCTGCAGACGCTATTTCCTAGCAAGAGAGTGTCGCATTTACATTCTTTTGAAGTGAATACGAGGTATACATAGCACTCCACAATGGATATTATATCCTATCATGATGCATATAAATGAGGAGCGATTTCGCGTTTTAAGAAGCATTAGAACTCTATTGCTTCGATACGTAGACATCTGCCAACGCTATTTCCTAGCAAGGAAGTGTTGCATTTACATTCATTTGAAGTGTAGACGAGATGTACATAACACTGCACAATGAATATTATATCTTATCAGGAAACGTACAATTGAGGTGCGATATTGCGATTTAAGTAGCATTGGAACACTATTGCCTCGATACGTAGACAACTGCAGACGCTATTTCCTAGCAAGGAAGTGTTGCAATTACATTCTTTTGATGTGAATACGAGGTGTACGTAACACTCCACAATGAATATTATATCTTATCATGAAACATAGAAATGAGGAGCGATTTCGCGTTTTAAGAAGCATTAGAACCCTGTTGCTTCGATACGTAGACACCTGCCATTGCTATTTCCTATCAAGGAAGTGTCGCATTTACATTCATTTGAAGCGTATGTGTGGTATACAAGACACTTCGCACTGAATATTACATGTTCTCATGAATCATAGAAATGAGATGCGATATCGCATTTAAGAAGGATTAGAATTCCATTGCTTCGATACGTAGACATCTGCGAACGCTACTTCCTAGCAAGGAAGTGTCGCATTTACATTCATTTGAAGTGAATACGAGGTATGCATGACACTTCGCAACGAATATTATATCTTATCATGAATCATGGAAATGAGATACGATATCGCGATTTAAAAAGCATTGGAACTCTATTGCTACGATACGTAGATATCTGCAGACGCTATTTCCTAGCAAGGAAGTGTCGCATTTACATTCTTTTGAAGTGAATACGTGGTATACATAACACTGCACAATGAATGTTATATCTTATCATAAAACATAGAAATGAGATGCGATATCTCGTTTTTAGAAGCATTAGAACTCTGTTGCTACGATACGTAGACATCTGCCAACGCTATTTCCTAGCAAGGAAGTGTTGCATTTATATTCATTTGAAGTGTAGACGAGATGTACATAACACTGCACAATGAATATAATATCTTATCAGGAAACGTACAATTGAGGTGCGATATTGCGACTTAAGTAGCATTGGAACACTATTGCCTCGATACGTAGACAACTGCAGACGCTATTTCCTAGCAAGGAAGTATTGCATTTACATTCTTTTGATGTGAATACGAGGTATACATAACACTCCACAATGAATATTATATCTTATCATGAAACATAGAAATGAGAAGCGATTTCGCATTTCAAGTAGCATTAGAACCCTGTTGCTTCGATACGTAGACACCTGCCATCGCTATTTCCTATCAAGGAAGTGTCGCATTTACATTCATTTGAAGCGTATGTGAGGTATACAAGACACTTCGCACTGAATATTACATGTTATCATGAAACATAGAAAGGAGATGCGATATCGCGTTTTAAGAACCATTAGAACTATATTCTTTCTATACGTAGACATCTGCAAACGCTATTTCCTAGCTTGGAAGTGTCGCACTTACATTCTATTGAAGTGAATACGAGGTATACATAGCACTAAACAATGAATATTATATCTTACCATGAAACATTGGAATGAGATGCGACATTTAGTTTTGAGAAGCATTATAACTCTAATACTACGATACGTAGACGTCTGCAAACGCTATTTCCTAGCAAGGAAGTGTCGCATTTACATTCTTTTGAAGTGAATGCGAGGTATACATAACATTGCACAATGAATATTATATATTATCATGAAACATAGAAATGAGATGCGATATCCCGTTTCAAGAAGCATTAGTACTTTATTGCTTCGATACGTAGACATTTGCAATCGCTATTTCCTAGCAAGGAAGTGTCGCATTTACATTCATTTGAAGTGAAGACGAGGAACACATGACTCTTCGCAATGCATATTATATCTTATCATGAAACATGGAAATGAGATGCGATATCGCGTTTTGAGTAGCATTAGTACTCTGTTGCCACGATACGTAGACATCTGCAAACGCTATTTCCTAGCAAGGAAGTGTCGCATTTACATACATTTGAAGTGTACGCTATGTATTCGTGACACTTCGCAATAAATACTATATCGTATCATGAAACATAGAAATGTAATGCGATATCGCGTTTTGAGATGCAACAGAAATCTAATGCTACGATACGTAGACATCTGCACACGCTATATCCTAGCAAGGAAGTGTCGCATTTGCATTCATTTCGACTGAATACGAGGTATGCATGACACTTCGCAATAAATATTTTATCTTATCATGAGACATAGAAATGAGATGCGATGTCGCGTTTTAAGAAGCATTAGAACTCTATTGCTTCGAAACGTAGGCATCTGGAAACGTAGTTTCCTAGAAAGGAAGTGTCGCATTTACATTCTTTTGAAGTGAATACGAGGTATTCATACCACTTCGCAATGAATATTATATCTTATCATGAAACATAGTAGTGAGATGCGATATCCCGTTTCAAGAAGCATTAGAACTCTATTGCTTCGATACGTAGACATCTGCAAACGCTATTTCCTAGCAAGGAAGTGTCGCATTTTCATTCATTTGAAGTGTATGCGAGGTATACATAACATTTCGCAATGAATACCATATGTTATCATGAAACATAGAAATGAGATGCGATATCTCGCTTTAAGAAGCATTATAACACGCTTGCTACGATACGTAGACATCTGCAAACGCTATTTCCTAGCAAGGAAGTGTCTCATTTACATTCATTTGAAATGTACGCGAGGTATAAGTGACACTTCGTAATGAATATTATATCTTATCATGAAACATAGAAATGGGATGCTGTATCGTGTTTTAAGAAGCATTAGAACTCAATTGCTTCGATACGTAGACATCTGTCAACGCTATTTCCTAGCAAGGAAGTGTCGCACTAACATTCATTTGAAGTGTATGCGAGGAATACATGACACTTCGCATTGAATATTATATCTTATCACGAAACATAGAAATGAGATGCTATATCGCGTTTTAGGAAACATTACAACTCTACTGCTACGATACATAGACATCTGCAGAAGCAATTTCCTAGCAAGGAAGTGTCGCATTTACATTCTTTTCAAGAGAATATGTGGTATACATAACACTCCACACTGAAGATTATATCTTATGATGAAACATAGAAGTGAGATGCGATATCGCGTTATAAGAAGCATTTGAATTCTATTGCTGCGATACGTAGACATCTGCAAACGCAATTTCGCAGTAAGGAAGTGTCACATTTACATTCTTTTGAAGTGAAAACAACGTATACATAACACTCCTCAATGAATATTGTATATCTTATCATGAAACATAGAAATGGGATGCGATATCGCGATATAAGAAGCATTAGAACTCTATTGCTACGATACGTAGACATCTGCAAACGCTATTTCCTAGCAAGGAAGTGTCGTATTTACATTCTTTTGAAGTGATTACGAGGTATACATGACACTTCGCAATGAGTATTATATCTTATCTCGAAACATAGGAATGAGATGCGATATTGCGATTTAAGAAGCATTACAACTCTATTGCTTCGATACGTAGACATCTGCAAACGCAACTTCCTAGCTAGGAAGCATCGCATTTATATTCAGTTGAAGAGAATACGAGGTATACGTAACACTGCACAATGATTATTATATCTTATCATGAAACACAGAAATGACATACGATATCGCGATATAAGAAGCATTGGAACTCTATGGCTTCGATACGTTGACATCTGCAAACGCTATTTTCCAGCAAGAAAGTGTCGCATTTACATTCTTTTGAAGTGAATACGAGCTATACATAACACTGCACAATGAATATTATTTCTTATCATGAAACATAGAAATGAGATGCGACATCGCGTTTCAAGTAGCATTAGAACTCCATTACTACGATACGCAGACTACTGCAAACGCTACAACCTAACAAGTAAGTGTCTCACTTACATTCATTTGAAGTTTATACGAGGAATGCGTAACACTTCCGCAATGAGTATTATACCTTACCATGAAACATAGAAATGAGATGCGATATCGCGTTTCAAGAAGCATTAGAACTCTATTGCTTCTATGCGTAGACAACTGGAAACGCTATTTCCTAGCAGAGAAGAGTCACATTTAAATTGAATTGAATTGAATACGAGGTGTACATAACACTGCACAATGAATATTGTATCTTATCTCGAAACATAGGAATGAGATGCGATATCGCGATTTAAGAAGCATTACAATTCTATTGCTTTGATACTTTGACATCTGCAAACTCTATTTCCTAGAAATGTAGTGTCGCATTTACATCCATTTGAAGTGTACGCGAGGTATACATGCCACTTCGCAATGAATATTATATCTCATCATGAGGCATAGAAATGAGATGCGATATCGCGATTTAAGAAGCATTACAACTCTATTGCTAGGATACGTAGAGATCTGCAAACGCTATTTCCTGGCAAGGAAGTGTCGCATTTACATTCTTTTGAAGTGATTACGAGGTATGCATGACACTTCGGAAAGAATATTATATCTTATCATGAAATATAGAAATGAGTTGCGATATCTCGTTTTAAGAAGAAATAGAACTCTATATCTCGATACGTAGGCATCTGTAGACGCTACTTCCTAGCTAGGAAGTGTCGCATTTACATTCAATTGAAGCGAATACGAGGTATACATAACACTGCTCAATGATTATTGTATCTTATCAAGAAACACAGAAATGCAATGCGATATCGCGATTTAAGAAGCATTAGAACTCTATTTCTACGATACGTAGACATCTGCAAACGCTATTTCCTAGCAAGGAAGTGTCGCATTTACATTCATTTGATGTGTATCCGAAGTATACATGACACTTCGCAATGAATATTACATCTCATTATGAAACATAGAAATGAGATGCGATATCGCGTTTTGAGATGCATTAGAATTCTAATGATACGATACGTAGACATCTGCAAACGCTATTTACTAGCAGGGAAGTGTCGCACTTACATTTAATTGAAGTGAATACGAGGTATACATAACACTGCACAATGAATATTATATCTTATCATGAAACATAGAAATGAGATACGATATCGCGATTTAAGAAGCATTAGAATTCTATTGCTTCGATACGTAGACATCTGGAAACGTAATTTCCTAGAAAGGAAGTGTCGGATTTACATTCATTTGAAGTGTATCCGAGGTAAACATGACACTTCGCAATGAATATTATATCTCATCACGAAACATAAGAATGAGATGCGATTTCGGGATTTAAGAAGCATTAGAACTATATCGCATCGATACGTAGACATCTGCAAAAGCTATTTCCTAGCACGGAAGAGTCGCATTTTCATTCTTTTGAAGTGAATACGAGGGATACATAACACTCCACAATGAATATCATATCTTATCACGAAACATAGAAGTGAGACTCAATATCGCGATTTTAGAGGCATTATAACTCTATTGCTACGATACGTAGACATCTGCAAACGCTATTTCCTAGCATGGAAGTGTCCTATTTACATTCTTTTGAAGTGAATACGAGGTATACATGACACTTCGCAATAAATATTATATCCTTTCATGAAACATAGAAATGAGAAGCGAAGTCTGGTTCTAAGATGCATTAGTACCCTATTGTTTCTATACGTAGACATCTGGAACGCTATTCCCTGGCAAGGAAGTGTCATATTTACATTCTTTTGAAGTGAGTACGAGGTATACATGACACTTCGCAATGAATATTATATCTAATCATGACACATAGAAATGAGATGCGACATATCGTTTTAAGAAGCATTAGAACTCTATTGTTGCGATACGTAGACATCTGGAAACGCTATTTCTTAGCAAGGATGTTCCGCTATTACATTGTTTTGAAGTGAACACGAGGTATACATAACACTTCGCAATGAATATTATATCTTATCATGAAACATAGAAATGAGATGCGATATCGCGTTTTAAGAACCATTAGAACTATATTCTTTCTATACGTAGACATCTGCAAACGCTATTTCCTAGCTTGGAAGTGTCGCACTTACATTCTATTGAAGTGAATACGAGGTATACATAGCACTAAACAATGAATATTATATCTTACCATGAAACATTGGAATGAGATGCGACATTTAGTTTTGAGAAGCATTATAACTCTAATACTACGATACGTAGACGTCTGCAAACGCTATTTCCTAGCAAGGAAGTGTCGCATTTACATTCTTTTGAAGTGAATGCGAGGTATACATAACATTGCACAATGAATATTATATATTATCATGAAACATAGAAATGAGATGCGATATCCCGTTTCAAGAAGCATTAGTACTTTATTGCTTCGATACGTAGACATTTGCAATCGCTATTTCCTAGCAAGGAAGTGTCGCATTTACATTCATTTGAAGTGAAGACGAGGAACACATGACTCTTCGCAATGCATATTATATCTTATCATGAAACATGGAAATGAGATGCGATATCGCGTTTTGAGAAGCATTAGTACTCTGTTGCCACGATACGTAGACATCTGCAAACGCTATTTCCTAGCAAGGAAGTGTCGCATTTACATACATTTGAAGTGTACGCTATGTATTCGTGACACTTCGCAATAAATACTATATCGTATCATGAAACATAGAAATGTAATGCGATATCGCGTTTTGAGATGCAACAGAAATCTAATGCTACGATACGCAGAAATCTGCAAACGCTACTTCCTAGCCAGGAAGTGTCGCATTTACATTCTTTTGAGGTGAATACGAGGTATACATAACACTCCACAATGAATATTATATCTTATCGTGAAACATAGATATGAGATTCGATCTTGCGATATAAGAAGCATTAGAACTCTATTGCTACGATACGTAGACATCTGCAAACGATATTTCCTAGCAAGGAAGTGTCGGATTTACATTCTTTTGATGTGAATGCGAGGTATACATGACACTTCGCAATTAATATTATATCTTATCATGAAACATAGAAATGAGATGCGATATCCCGTTTCAAGAAGCATTAGAACTCTATTGCTTCGATACGTAGACATCTGCAATCGCTACTTCCGAGCAAGGAACTGTCGCATTTACATTCATTTGAAGTGTATGCGAGGTATACATAACACCTCGCAATGAATATTATATCTTATCGTGAAACATAGATGTGAGATGCGATCTCGCGATATAAGAAGCATTAGATCTCTATTGCTACGATACGTAGACATCTGCAAACGCTACTTTCTGGCAAGGAAGTGTTGCATTTACATTCTTTTGAAGTGAATACGAGGTATGCACGTCACTTCGCAATGAATATTATATCTTATCATGAATCGTAGAAATGAGATGCAAAAGCGCGTATAAGAAGCATTAGAACTCTACTGCATCGATACGTAGACATCTGCAAACACAAAGTCCTAGCAAGGAAGTGTCGCATTTACATTCTTTTGAAGTGAATACAAGGCATGCATGACACTTCGCAATGAATATTATATCTTATCATGAAACATAGAAATGAGATGCTACATCTCGTTTTCAGAAGCATTAGAACACCATTGGTTCGATACGTAGACATCTGGAAACGCAATTTCCTAGCAAGGAAGTGTCGCATTTATATTCCTTTGAAGTGAGTACGACGTATTCATGACACTTCGCAATGAATATTATATCTTACCATGAATCATAGAAATGAGATGCGATATCCCGTTCTAAGAAGCATTAGAACACTACTGCTTCGAAACGTAGTGATCTGCAAACGCTATTTCCTTGGATGGAAGCGACCCATTTACATTCATTTGAAGTGTATGCGAGGTATACGTGACACTTCGCAATGTATATTATATCTTATCATGAAGCATAGAAATGAGATGCGATATCCCGTTTCAAAAAGCATTAGAACTCTATTGCTTCGATACGTAGACGACTGCAAACGCTATTTCCTAGCAAGGAAGTGTCGCATTTACATTCTTTTGAAGTGAATGCGAGGTATACATAACATTGCACAATGAATATTATATATTATCATGAAACATAGAAATGAGATGCGATATCCCGTTTCAAGAAGCATTAGAACTTTATTGCTTCGATACGTAGACATTTGCAATCGCTATTTCCTAGAAGGAAGTGTCGCATTTACATTCATTTGAAGTGAAGACGAGGAACACATGACTCTTCGCAATGCATATTATATCTTATCATGAAACATGGAAATGAGATGCGATATCGCGTTTTGAGAAGCATTAGAACTCTGTTGCCACGATACGTAGACATCTGCAAACGCTATTTCCTAGCAAGGAAGTGTCGCCTTTACATTCATTTGAAGTGTATGCGAGGTATACGTGACACTTCGCAATGTATATTATATCTTATCATGAAACATAGAAATGAGATGCGATATCTCGCTTTAAGAAACATTGGAACTCTATTGCTTCGATACGTAGACATCTGCAAGACGCTATTTCCCAGCTAGGGAGTGTCGCATTTACATTCATTTGAAGTGTATCCGAAGTATACGTGACACTTCGCAATTAATATTATATCTCATCACGAAACATAGAAATGAAATGCGATATCGCGATTTAAGAAGCATTAGAACTCTATTGCTTCGATAAGTAGACATCTGCAAACGCTATTTCCTAGCAATGAAGTGTCGCATTTACATTCATTTGAAGTGTATGCGATGTATAAGTAACACTTCGCAATGAACATTATATCTTACCATCAAACATAGAAATGAGATGCGATATCGCATTTTAAGAAGCGTTAGAACTCTATTGCTTCGATACGTAGACATCTGCAATCGCTATTCCCTAGCAAGGAAGTGTCGCATTTAGATTCATTTGAAGTGTAGACGAGGAAAACATAACACTTCGCAATGAATATTATATCATATCATGAGACATAGAAATGAGATGCGATATCGCGTTTTAAGAAGCATTAGAACTCTATTGCTTCGATACGTAGACATCTGCAAACGCTATTTCCTAGCAAGGAAGTGTCGCATTTTCATTCATTTGAAGTGTATGCGAGGTATACATAACATTTCGCAATGAATACCATATGTTATCATGAAACATAGAAATGAGATGCGATATCTCGTTTTAAGAAGCATTATAACACGCTTGCTACGATACGTAGACATCTGCACACGCTATATCCTAGCAAGGAAGTGTCGCATTTGCATTCATTTCGACTGAATACGAGGTATGCATGACACTTCGCAATAAATATTTTATCTTATCATGAGACATAGAAATGAGATGCGATGTCGCGTTTTAAGAAGCATTAGAACTCTATTGCTTCGAAACGTAGGCATCTGGAAACGTAGTTTCCTAGAAAGGAAGTGTCGCATTTACATTCTTTTGAAGTGAATACGAGGTATTCATACCACTTCGCAATGAATATTATATCTTATCATGAAACATAGTAGTGAGATACGATATCCCGTTTCAAGAAGCATTAGAACTCTATTGCTTCGATACGTAGACATCTGCAAACGCTATTTCCTAGCAAGGAAGTGTCGCATTTTCATTCATTTGAAGTGTATGCGAGGTATACATAACATTTCGCAATGAATACCATATGTTATCATGAAACATAGAAATGAGATGCGATATCTCGCTTTAAGAAGCATTATAACACGCTTGCTACGATACGTAGACATCTGCAAACGCTATTTCCTAGCAAGGAAGTGTCTCATTTACATTCATTTGAAATGTACGCGAGGTATAAGTGACACTTCGTAATGAATATTATATCTTATCATGAAACATAGAAATGGGATGCTGTATCGTGTTTTAAGAAGCATTAGAACTCAATTGCTTCGATACGTAGACATCTGTCAACGCTATTTCCTAGCAAGGAAGTGTCGCACTAACATTCATTTGAAGTGTATGCGAGGAATACATGACACTTCGCATTGAATATTATATCTTATCACGAAACATAGAAATGAGATGCTATATCGCGTTTTAGGAAACATTACAACTCTACTGCTACGATACATAGACATCTGCAGAAGCAATTTCCTAGCAAGGAAGTGTCGCATTTACATTCTTTTCAAGAGAATATGTGGTATACATAACACTCCACACTGAAGATTATATCTTATGATGAAACATAGAAGTGAGATGCGATATCGCGTTATAAGAAGCATTTGAATTCTATTGCTGCGATACGTAGACATCTGCAAACGCAATTTCGCAGTAAGGAAGTGTCACATTTACATTCTTTTGAAGTGAAAACAACGTATACATAACACTCCTCAATGAATATTGTATATCTTATCATGAAACATAGAAATGGGATGCGATATCGCGATATAAGAAGCATTAGAACTCTATTGCTACGATACGTAGACATCTGCAAACGCTATTTCCTAGCAAGGAAGTGTCGTATTTACATTCTTTTGAAGTGATTACGAGGTATACATGACACTTCGCAATGAGTATTATATCTTATCTCGAAACATAGGAATGAGATGCGATATTGCGATTTAAGAAGCATTACAACTCTATTGCTTCGATACGTAGACATCTGCAAACGCAACTTCCTAGCTAGGAAGCATCGCATTTATATTCAGTTGAAGAGAATACGAGGTATACATAACACTGCACAATGATTATTATATCTTATCATGAAACACAGAAATGACATACGATATCGCGATATAAGAAGCATTGGAACTCTATGGCTTCGATACGTTGACATCTGCAAACGCTATTTTCCAGCAAGAAAGTGTCGCATTTACATTCTTTTGAAGTGAATACGAGCTATACATAACACTGCACAATGAATATTATTTCTTATCATGAAACATAGAAATGAGATGCGACATCGCGTTTCAAGTAGCATTAGAACTCCATTACTACGATACGCAGACTACTGCAAACGCTACAACCTAACAAGTAAGTGTCTCACTTACATTCATTTGAAGTTTATACGAGGAATGCGTAACACTTCCGCAATGAGTATTATACCTTACCATGAAACATAGAAATGAGATGCGATATCGCGTTTCAAGAAGCATTAGAACTCTATTGCTTCTATGCGTAGACAACTGGAAACGCTATTTCCTAGCAGAGAAGAGTCACATTTAAATTGAACTGAATTGAATACGAGGTGTACATAACACTGCACAATGAATATTGTATCTTATCTCGAAACATAGGAATGAGATGCGATATCGCGATTTAAGAAGCATTACAATTCTATTGCTTTGATACTTTGACATCTGCAAACTCTATTTCCTAGAAATGTAGTGTCGCATTTACATCCATTTGAAGTGTACGCGAGGTATACATGCCACTTCGCAATGAATATTATATCTCATCATGAGGCATAGAAATGAGATGCGATATCGCGATTTAAGAAGCATTACAACTCTATTGCTAGGATACGTAGAGATCTGCAAACGCTATTTCCTGGCAAGGAAGTGTCGCATTTACATTCTTTTGAAGTGATTACGAGGTATGCATGACACTTCGGAAAGAATATTATATCTTATCATGAAATATAGAAATGAGTTGCGATATCTCGTTTTAAGAAGAAATAGAACTCTATATCTCGATACGTAGGCATCTGTAGACGCTACTTCCTAGCTAGGAAGTGTCGCATTTACATTCAATTGAAGTGAATACGAGGTATACATAACACTGCACAATGATTATTGTATCTTATCAAGAAACACAGAAATGCAATGCGATATCGCGATTTAAGAAGCATTAGAACTCTATTTCTACGATACGTAGACATCTGCAAACGCTATTTCCTAGCAAGGAAGTGTCGCATTTACATTCATTTGATGTGTATCCGAAGTATACATGACACTTCGCAATGAATATTACATCTCATTATGAAACATAGAAGTGAGATGCGATATCGCGTTTTGAGATGCATTAGAATTCTAATGATACGATACGTAGACATCTGCAAACGCTATTTACTAGCAGGGAAGTGTCGCACTTACATTTAATTGAAGTGAATACGAGGTATACATAACACTGCACAATGAATATTATATCTTATCATGAAACATAGAAATGAGATACGATATCGCGATTTAAGAAGCATTAGAATTCTATTGCTTCGATACGTAGACATCTGGAAACGTAATTTCCTAGAAAGGAAGTGTCGCATTTACATTCATTTGAAGTGTATCCGAGGTAAACATGACACTTCGCAATGAATATTATATCTCATTACGAAACATAAGAATGAGATGCGATTTCGGGATTTAAGAAGCATTAGAACTATATCGCATCGATACGTAGACATCTGCAAAAGCTATTTCCTAGCACGGAAGAGTCGCATTTTCATTCTTTGGAAGTGAATACGAGGGATACATAACACTCCACAATGAATATCATATCTTATCACGAAACATAGAAGTGAGACTCAATATCGCGATTTTAGAGGCATTATAACTCTATTGCTACGATACGTAGACATCTGCAAACGCTATTTCCTAGCATGGAAGTGTCCTATTTACATTCTTTTGAAGTGAATACGAGGTATACATGACACTTCGCAATAAATATTATATCCTTTCATGAAACATAGAAATGAGAAGCGAAGTCTGGTTCTAAGATGCATTAGTACCCTATTGTTTCTATACGTAGACATCTGGAACGCTATTCCCTGGCAAGGAAGTGTCATATTTACATTCTTTTGAAGTGAGTACGAGGTATACATGACACTTCGCAATGAATATTATATCTAATCATGACACATAGAAATGAGATGCGACATATCGTTTTAAGAAGCATTAGAACTCTATTGTTGCGATACGTAGACATCTGGAAACGCTATTTCTTAGCAAGGATGTTCCGCTATTACATTGTTTTGAAGTGAACACGAGGTATACATAACACTTCGCAATGAATATTATATCTTATCATGAAACATAGAAATGAGATGCGATATCGCGTTTTAAGAACCATTAGAACTATATTCTTTCTATACGTAGACATCTGCAAACGCTATTTCCTAGCTTGGAAGTGTCGCACTTACATTCTATTGAAGTGAATACGAGGTATACATAGCACTAAACAATGAATATTATATCTTACCATGAAACATTGGAATGAGATGCGACATTTAGTTTTGAGAAGCATTATAACTCTAATACTACGATACGTAGACGTCTGCAAACGCTATTTCCTAGCAAGGAAGTGTCGCATTTACATTCTTTTGAAGTGAATGCGAGGTATACATAACATTGCACAATGAATATTATATATTATCATGAAACATAGAAATGAGATGCGATATCCCGTTTCAAGAAGCATTAGAACTTTATTGCTTCGATACGTAGACATTTGCAATCGCTATTTCCTAGAAGGAAGTGTCGCATTTACATTCATTTGAAGTGAAGACGAGGAACACATGACTCTTCGCAATGCATATTATATCTTATCATGAAACATGGAAATGAGATGCGATATCGCGTTTTGAGAAGCATTAGAACTCTGTTGCCACGATACGTAGACATCTGCAAACGCTATTTCCTAGCAAGGAAGTGTCGCCTTTACATTCATTTGAAGTGTATGCGAGGTATACGTGACACTTCGCAATGTATATTATATCTTATCATGAAACATAGAAATGAGATGCGATATCTCGCTTTAAGAAACATTGGAACTCTATTGCTTCGATACGTAGACATCTGCAAGACGCTATTTCCCAGCTAGGGAGTGTCGCATTTACATTCATTTGAAGTGTATCCGAGGTATACATGACACTTCGCAATGAATATTATATCTTATCATGAAACATAGAAATGAGATGCGAAAGCGCGTTTAAGAAGCTTTAGAACTCTATTGATTCGATACCTAGACATCTGCAAACGCTACTTTCTGGCAAGGAAGTGTTGCATTTACATTCTTTTAAAGTGAATACGAGGTATGCACGTCACTTCGCAATGAATGTTATCTCTTATCATGAATAATAGAAGTGGGATGCGATATCACGTTTTAAGAAGCATTAGAACTCTATTGATTCGATAAGTAGACATCTGCAACACCCTATTTGCCAGCAAGGAAGTGTCGCATTTACATTCATTTGAAGTGTATGCGAGGTATACGTGACACTTCGCAATGAATAATATATCTTACCATGAAACAGGAATGAGATGCGATATTTCGTTTTAAGAAGCATTAGAACACTATTGCTACGATACGTTGATATCTGCAAATGCTATTTCCTAGCAAGGAAGTGTGGCATTTACATTCATTTGAAGTGAATACGAGGATTACATGAAACTTCGCAATGAATATTATTTCTTATCATGAAGCGTAGAAATGAGATGCGATATTCCGTTTCAAGAAGCGTTAGAACTCTATTGCTTCGATACGTAGACGTCCGCAAACGCTATTTCCTAGCAAGGAAGTGTCGCTTTTACATTCATTTGAAGTGTATGCGATGTACACGTGACACTTCGCAATAAATATTATATCTTATTATGAAATATAGAAATGAGATGCGATATCGCGTTTTGAGATGCAATAGAAATCTAATGCTACGATACGCAGAAATCTGCAAACGCTATTTCCTTGCAAGGAAGTGTTGCATTTACATTTTTTTGAAATGAATGCGAGGTATACATAACATTGCACAATGCATATTATATATTATTATGAAAGATAGAAATGAGATGCGATATCGCGATATAAGATGCATTAGAACTTTATTGCTTTGATACGTAGACATCTGCAAACTCTATTTCCTAGCAAGGAAGTGTCGCATTTACATTCATTTGAAGTGTGTGCGAGGTATACGTGATACTTCGCAATGAATAATATATCGTACCATGAAACATAGGAATGAGATGCGGTATCTCGTTCTAAGAAGCATTAGAACTCTTTTGCTTCGATACGTAGACATCTGCAAACGCTATTTCCTAGCATGGAAGTGTCGCATTTACATTCATTTGAAGTGTATGCGAGGTATACGTGATAGTTCGCAATGAAAAATATATCTTACCATGAAACATAGGAGTGGGTTGCTATTTCTCGTTTTAAGAAGCTTTAGAACTCTTTTGCTTCGATACGTTGACATCTACAAACGCTATTTCATAGCAAGGACGTGTCGCATTTACATTAATTTGAAGTGAATACGAGGAATACATGAAACTTCGCAATGAATATTATATCTTATCATGAAACACAGAAATGTGATCTGATAGCGCGTTTTATGAAGCATTAGAACTCTATTGCTGCGATGCGTAGACATCTGCAGACGCTGTTTCCTAGCTAGGAAGTGTCGCATTTTCATTCTTCTGAAGTGAAGACGAGGAATACGTAATACTTCGCAATGAATAATATATCTTACCATGAAGCATAGGAATGAGATGCGATATCTCGTTTTAAGAAGTATTAGAACACTTTTTCTTCGATACGTAGACATCTGCAAACGCTATTTCCTAGCAAGGAAGTGTCGCATTTACATTCATTTGAAGTGAATAGGAGGATTACATGAAACTTCGCAATGAATATTATTTCTTATCATGAAGCGTAGAAATGAGATGCGATATTCCGTTTCAAGAAGCGTTAGAACTCTATTGCTTCGATACGTAGACGTCCGCAAACGCTATTTCCTAGCAAGGAAGTGTCGCATTTACATTCATTTGAAGAGTATGCGAGGTATACAAGACACTTCGCAATGAATATTATATCTTATCATGAAACATAGAAATGAGATGCGATATTGCGTTTTAAGAAGTATTAGAACACTGTTGCTTCGATACGTAGACATCTGCCATCGCTATACCCTAGCAAGGATGTGTCGCATTTATATTCATTTGAGGTGTACGCAAGGTATACTTAACACTGCACAATGAATACTGTATCTTATCATGAAGCATACAAATGAGATGCGATATCTCGATTTGAGAAGCATTAGATCTCTATTGCTTCGGTACGGAGACATCTGCAAACGATGTTTCCTAGCAAGGAAGTATCGCAATTACATTCTTTTTAAGTGAATACGAGGTATACATAACACTCCACAATGAATATTATGTCTTATCATGAAACATAGAAATGAGATGCGATATCGGGATTTAAAAAGCATAAAACTCTACTTCTTCGACACGTAGACAACTGCAAACGCTACTTCCTAGCAAGGAAGTGTCGCACTTACATTCATTGAAGTGTATACGAGGTATACGTAACACTTCGCAATGAGTATTATAGCTTATCATGAAGCATAGAAATGAGATGCGGTTTCGCGTTTCAAGAAGCATTAGAACTCTACTGCTTCGATACGTAGACATCTGCAAACGCTATTTCCTAGGAAGGAAGTGTCGCATTTACATTCTTTTGAAGTGGATACGAGGTATACATGACACTTCGCAATGAATATTATATCTTATCATGAAACATAGAAATGAGATGCGATATCGCGATTTAAGCAGCAATAGAACTCTATTGCTTCGATACGTAGACATCTGCAAACGCTATTTCCTAGCAAGCAAGTGTCGCATTTACATTCTTTTGATGTGAGTGCGAGGTATACATAGCACTCCACAATGAATATTATATCTTAGCATGAAGCATATAAATGGGGAGCGATTTCGCGGTTTAAGAAGAATTAGAACTCTATTGCTTCGTTACGTAGACAACTGCCACCGCTATTTCCTAGCAAGGAAGTGTCGCACTTACATTCCTTTGAAGTGAATACAAGGTATACATAACACTTCACAATGAATATTATATCTTATCATGAAACATAGAAATGAGATGCGATATGGCGTTATGACAAGCATCAGAAATCTATTGCTTCGGTACGTAGACATGTGCAAACCCAACTTCCTAGCAGGGAAGTGTCGCATTTGCGTTCTTTTGAAGTGATTACGAGGTATACATGACGCTTCGCAGTGAATGTTATATCTTACCATGAAACATAGAAATGAGATGCGATATCGCGATTTATGAAGCATTTGAACTCTATTGCTACGATACGTAGACATCTGCAAATGCTTTTCCCTGGCAAGGAAGTGTCTCATTTACTTTCATTTGAAGTGTAGACGAGGAATACATAACACTTCGCACTGAATATTATATCTTATAATGAGACATAGAAATGAGATGCGATATCTCGTTTTAAGAAGCATAGAACTTTATTGCTTCGATACGTAGACAACTACAAACGCTATTTCCTAGCAAGGAAGAGTCGCATTTACATTCTTTTGAAGTGGATACGAGGTATACATTACACCCCACAATGAATATTATATCTTATCTTGAAACATAGATATGAGATACGATATCGCGTTTCAAGATGTATTAGAACTACATTGCTTCGATATGTAGACATCTACAAACGCTATTACCTAGCAAGGAAGTGTCGCATTTACATTCACTTGAAGTGAATA
The DNA here is from genome assembly GCF_050948175.1 of Xylocopa sonorina. Lineage (NCBI taxonomy): Eukaryota > Metazoa > Arthropoda > Insecta > Hymenoptera > Apidae > Xylocopa > Xylocopa sonorina. The sequence continues at coordinate 86,588 of NW_027490338.1, forward strand.
CGAGGTATATACAACCCTTCGCAATGAATATTACATCTTATCATGAAGCATAGGAGTTAGATGCGTTACCTCGTTTTAAGAAGCATTAGAACTCTATTGCTTCGATTCGTAGACATCTGCAAACGCTATTTCCTAGAAAGGATGTGTCGCATTTACATTCATTGGAAGTGTGTGCGATGTATATATGACACTTCGCAATAAATATTATATCTTATCATGAAACATAGAAATGAGATGCGATAGCGCGTTTTGAGATGCAACAGAAATCTAATGCTACGATACGCAGAAATCTGCAGACGCTATTTCCTAGCAAGGAAGTGTCGCATTTACATTCTTTTGAAGCGAATACGAGGTATACATAACACTAAACAATGAAAATTATATCTTACCATGAAAGATAGAAATGAGATGCGATATAGCGTTTTAAGAAGCGTTAGAACTCGATTGCTTCGCTACGTAGATATCTGCAAACGCTATTTCCTAGCAAGGAAGTGTCGCATTTACATTCTTTGAAGTGAATACGAGGTAGACGTAACCCAGCACAATGAATATTAAGTCTTATCATGAAACATAGAAATGAGATGCGATATCGCGTTTTGAGAACCATTAGAACTCTAATGCTACGGTACGTAGACATCTGCAAACGATATTTCCTGGCAAGGAAGTGTCGCATTTACATTCTTTGAAGTGAATACGAGGTATACGTGATACTCCGCAATGAATATTATATCTTATCGTAAAACATAGAAATGAGATGCGATATCTCGTTTTAAGAAGCATTAGAACTCTGTTTCTTCGATACGTAGACATATGCCAACGCTATTTCCTAGCAATGAAGTGTCGCATTTAAATTCGTTTGAAGTGTATGCGAGGTATACAAGACACTTCGCAATGAATATTATGTCTTATCATGAAAAATAGAAATGAGATGCGATATCGCGTTTTGAGAAGCATTAGAACGCTAATGCTATGATACATAGGCATCTGCAAACGCTTTTTCCTAGCAAGGAAGTGTAGCATTTATATTCCATTGAGGTGAATACGAGGTATACATAACACTCCACAATGAATACTATATCTTATCATAAAACATAGAAATGAGGAGCGATATCACGTTTTATGGAGCATTAGAACTCTAATGCTTCCATACGTAGACATCTGGAAACGCTAGTTCCTAGCAAGGAAGTGTCGCATTTACATTCTTTTGAAGTGAATACGTGGTATACATAGCACTGCACATTGAATATTACATCTTATCATGAAACATAGAAATGAGATGCGATATGGCGATTTAAAAGGCATCAGATATCTATTGCTACGATACGTAGACATCCTCAAACGCTACTTAATAGCAAGGAAGTGCCGCATTTACATTCTTTTGGTGTGAATACGAGGTATGCATAACACAACCGCAATGAATATTCTACCTTATCACGAGACATTGAAATGAAATGCGATATTGCGATTTAAGAAGCATTAGAACACTATTGCTTCTATACGGAGACATCTGCAATCGCTATTTCCTAGCGAGGAAGTGTCGCATTTACATTCTTTTGAAGTGAATACGATGTATACATAACACTCCACAATGAATATTATACCTTATCACGAGACATAGAAATGACATGCGATATCGCGATTTAAGAAGTACTAGAACTCTATTGCTTCGATACGTAGACATCTGCAAACGTTATTTCCTAACAAGGAAGTGTCGCATTTACATTCATTTGAAGTGAATACGTGGTATACATGACACTTCGCAATGAATATTATATCTTATCATGAATCATAGATATGAGATGCGATATCGCGTTTTAAGAAGCATTGGATCTCCCTTGCTTCGATACGTAGACATCTGCAAACGCTATTTCCTATCAAGGAAGTGTCGCATTTACATTCTTTTGGAGTGAGTACGTGGTATACATGACACTTCGCAATTAATATTATATCTTATCAAGAAACATAGAAATGAGATGCGACATCTCGTTTTAGAAGCATTAGAGCTCTATTGTTTCGATAAGTAGACATCTGGAGGAGCTACTTCCTGGAAAGGAAGTGTCACATTTACATTCATTTGAAGTGGATACGAGGTATACATGACACTTCGCAATGAATATTATATCTTACTGTGAAACACACAAGTGAGATGCGATATCGCGTTTTAAGAAGCAGCAGAACTCTATTGCTTCGATACATAGACATCTGCAAACGACATTTCCCAGCAAAGAAGTGTCGCATTTACATTCATTTGAAGTGTATGCGAGGTATATATGACACTTCGCTATGAATACTATATCTAATCCTGAAACATAGAAATGATATACGAAATCATTTTTTTTAAGAGCATTAGAATTCTATTGCTACGATACGTAGACATCTGGAAGCGCTATTACCTAGCAAGGAAGTTTCGCATTTACATTCTTTTGAAGTGAATGCGAGGTATATATAAAACACCGCAATCAATATTATATCTTATTATGAAACATAGAAATGAGATGCGATATCGCGATTTAAAAGGCATCAGGAATCTATTGCTGGGATACGTAGACATCTGCAGCCGCTACTTAATATCAAGGAAGTTTCGCATTTTCATTCCTTTGAAGTGAATACGAGGGATGCATAACACTCCGCAATGAACATTATACCCTATCAGGATACATAGAAATGAAATGCGATATCGCGATTTAAGAAGCATTAGAACTCTATTGCTGCGATACGGAGACATCTGTAAACGCTATTTCCTAGCAAGGAAGTGTCGCATTTACATACTTTTGAAGTGAATACAAGGTATACATAACACTTCGCAATGAATATTATATCTTATCATGTCACATATGTATGTGATGCGATATCGCGTTTTAAGAAGCATTAGAATCCTATTGCTTCTATACGTAGACATCTGCAAACGCTATTTCCTAGCAAGGAAGTGTCGCATTTACATTCATTTGAAGCGTATGCGAGGTATACATGACACTCCATAATGAATATTATATTTTATCACGAATAATGGAAATGAAATGCGATATCGCGTTTTAAGAAGCATTAGAACTATATTGCTACGATACGTAGACACCTGCAAACGCTATTTCCTAGCAAGGATGTGTCGCATTTACATTCTTTTGAAGTGAATACGAGGTATACATGACACTTCGCAATGAATAATATATCTTATCATGCGACATAGGAAAGTGATGCGATATCGCGTTTTAAGAGGCATTAGAACTCTATTGGTACGATTCGTAGACATCTGGAGGTGCCTTTTCCTAGCAAGGAAGTGTCGCATTTACATTCTTTTGAAGTGAATACGAGGTATACATAACACTTCGCAATGAATATTATATCTTATCATGAAACATAGAAATGAGATGCGATATCGCGTTTTAAGAAGCATTAGAACTCTAATGCTACGATACGTAGACATCTGCAATCGCTATTTCCTAGCAAGGAAGTGTCGCATTTACATTCTTTTGAAGTGGATAGGAGGTATGCATGACACTTCGCAATGAGTATTATATCTTACTCTGAAGCATAGAAATGAGATGCGATATCAAGTTTTAAGAAGCATCAGAACTCTATTGCTTCGATACGTAGACATCTGCAAACGTTATTTTCTAGCAAGGAAGTGTCGCATTTACATTCATTTGAAGTGTAGACGAGGAATACATAACACTTCGTAATGAATATTATATCATATCATGAAACATAGAAATGGGATGCGATATCACGTTTTAAGAAGCATTAGAACTCTATGGCTTCGATACGTAGACATGTGCAAACGTTATTTTCAAGCATGGAAGTGTCGCATTTACATTCATTTGTAGTGTAGACGGGGAAAACATATCACTTCGTAATGAATATTATATCTTAACATGAAACATTGAAATGAGATGCGATATCGCGTTTTCAGAAGCATTAGAACTCTATTGCTTCGATACGCAGACATCTGGAAACGTAATATTCTAGAAAGGAAGTGTCGCATTTAAATTCATTTGATGTGTGTGCGAGGTACACATGACACCGCGCAATGAATATTATATCTTATCATGAACCATATATATGAGATGCGATATCGCGATTTAAGAAGCATCAGAACACTATTGCTTCGATACGTAGACTACTGCGAACGCTACTTCCTAGCAAGGAAGTGTCGCACTTACATTCATTTGAAGTGTATACGAGGTATACATAACACCGCAATGAATATTATATCTTATCATGAAACATCGAAATGAGATGAGATATCTCGTTTTATGGAGCACTATAACACTATTCCTCCGATACGAAGACATCTACAAACGCTATTTCCTAGCAAGGAAGTGTCGCATTTACATTCTTTTGAAGTGAATACAAGGTATACATGACACTTCGCAATTAATATTATATCCTTTTATGAAACATAGAAAAGAGATGCGATATCCCGTTTTAAGAAGCATTAGAACTGTATTGTTTCGATACGTAGACACCTGGAAACGCTATTTCCTAGCGAGGAAGTATCGCATGTATACTCTTTTGAAGTGAATACGTGGTATACATGACACTTCGCAATTAATATTGCACCTTATCATGAAGCATAGAAATGTGATGCGATATCGCGTTTCAAGAAGCATTAGAACCCTATTGCTCCGATAAGTAGACATCTGCAAACGCTACTTCCTAGCAATGAAGTATCGCATTTACATTCTTTTGAAGTGAATACGTGTTATACATGACACTTCGCAATGAATATTATATCTTATCGTGAAACATAGAAATGAGATGCGATATCGCGAATTAAGAATCGTTAGAACTCTATTGCTGCGATACGTAGACATTTGCAAACGCTATTTCCTAGCAAGGAAGTGACGCATTTACATTTATTTGAAGTGTACGCGAGGTATAAGTGACAATTCGCAATGAATATTTTATCTTATCATGAACATAGAAATGAGATGCGATATCGCTTTTTACGAAGCATTAAAACTCTATTGCTACGATACGTAGGCATCTGGAAACGCTATTCAATAGAAAGGTAGTGTCGCATTTACATTACATTGAAGTGAATACAAGGTATACATAACAATCCACAATGTATTTTATACCATATAACGAAACATAGAAATGAAATGCGATATCGCGTTTTAAGAAGCATTAGAACTATATTGCTACGATACGTAGACACCTGCAAACGCTTTTTCCTAGCAAGGATGTGTCGCATTTACATTCTTTTGAAGTGAATACGAGGTATACATGACACTTCGCAATGAATAATATATCTTATCATTCGACATGGGAAAGAGATGCGATATCGCGTTTTAAGAAGCATTAGAACTCTATTGGTACGATTCGCAGACATCTGGAGGTGCCTTTTCCTAGCAAGGAAGTGTCGCATTTACATTCTTTTGAAGTGAATACGAGATATACATAACACTTCGCAATGAATAATATATCTTATCATGACACATAGAGATATGATGCGATATCGCGATTTAAGAAGCATTAGAATCCTATTGCTTCTATACGTAGACACCTGCAAATGCTATTTCCTAGCAAGGATGTGTCGCATTTACATTCTTTTGAAGTGAATACGAGGTATACATAACACTTCGCAATGAATATCATATCTTATCATGACACATAGGGATGTGATGCGATATCGCGTTTTAAGAAGCATTAGAATCCTATTGCTTCTATACGTAGACATCTGCAAACGCTATTTCCTAGCAAGGAAGTGTCGCATTTACATTCATTTGATGCGTATGCGAGGTATACATAACACTCCATAATGAATATTATATCTTATCACGAATCATGGAAATGAGATGCGATATCGCGTTTTAAGAAGCATTAGAACTCCATTGCTTCGATACGTAGACGTCTGCAAACGCCATTTACTAGCAAGGAAGAGTCGCACTTACTTTCTTTTGAAGTGAATACGAGGTATACATAACACTGCACATTGAATATTATATCTTATCATGAAACATAGAAATGAGATGCGATTTCGCGTTTTTAGTAGCATTAGAACTCTAATGCTACGATACGTAGACACCTGCCAGCGCTATTTCCTAGAAAGGAAGTGTCGCATTGACATTCTTATGAAGTGAATACCAGGAATACATAATACTCCACAATGAATATTATATCTTATCATGAAACATAGAAATGAGATGCGACATCGCGTTTAAAGAAGCATTAGAAGTCTAATGCTGCGATACGTAGACATCTGCAAACGCTATTTCCTAGAAAGGAAGTGTCGCATTTACATTCATTTGAAGTGTATGCGAGGAACACATAACACTTCGTAATGAATATTATATCTTAACATGAAACATTGAATTGAGATGCGATATCGCGTTTTAAAAAGCACTAGAACTCTATTCCTTCGATACGTAGACATCTACAAACGCTATTTCCTAGCAAGGAAGTGACGCATTTACATTCATTTGAAGTGTATGCGAGGTATAACTGACAATTCGCAATGAATATTTTATCTTATCATGAACATAGAAATGAGATGCGATATCGCTTTTTACGAAGCATTAGAACTCTATTGCTACGATACGTAGGCATCTGGAAACGCTATTCAATAGCAAGGTAGTGTCGCATTTACATTCCATTGAAGTGAATACGAGGTATACATAACAATCCACAATGAATTTTATACCATATAACGAAACATAGAAATGAATTTCGATATCGCCTTTTAAGAAGCATTAGAATTACATTGCTACGGTACGTTGACACCTGCAAACGCTATTTCCTAGCAAGAATGTGTCGCATTTACATTCTTTTGAAGTGAATACGAGGTATACATGACACTTCGCAATGAATATTATCTCTTATCAGGAATCATAGAAGTGAGTTGCGATATCACGATTTAAGAAGCATTAGAACTCTGTTGCTTCGATACGTAGACATCTGCGAACGCTATTTCCTAGCAAGGAAGTGTCGCATTTACTTTCTTTTTTAGTGTATGTGAGATATAAATGACACTTCGCAATGAATATTATATCTTATAATGAAGCATAGAAATGAGTGCGATCTCTCGTTTTAAGAAGCATTAGAAATCTGTGGCTTCGATACGTAGACATCTGCCATCACTATATCCTAGCAGGGAAGTGTCGCATTTACATTCATTTGAAGTGTATGCGAGGTATACATGACACTTCGCAATGAATATTATATCTTATCATAAAACATAGAAATGAGATGCGATATCGCGATTTAAGAAGGATTAGAATTCTATTGCTTCGATAAGTAGACATCTGAGAACGCTACTTCCAAGCAAGGTAGTGTCGCATTTACATTCTTTTGAAGTGAATACGAAGTACACATGACACTCCGCAGTGAATATCATATCTTATCATGAAACATAGTAATGAGAAGCGATATCGTGTTTTAAGAAGCATTAGAACTCTATTGCTAATATACGTAGACATCTGCAAACGCTACTTCTTAGCAAGGAAGTGTCGTATTTACATTCTATTGAAGTGAATACGACGTATACATAACACTGCACAATGAATATTATATCTTATCATAAAACATAGATGTGAGATGCGATATCTCGTTTTAAGAAGCATTAGAACTCTGTTGCTTCGATACGTAGACATCTGCCATCGATATATACTAGCAAGGCAGTGACGCATTTACATTCATTTGAAGTGCATGCGAGGTATACATGACACTTCGCAATGAATATTATATCTTATCATGTAACATACAAATGGGATGCGATATCGCCTTTTAAGAAGCATTAGTACTCTATTGCTACGATACGTAGATATCTGGAAACGATATTTCCTAGCAAGGAAGAGTCGCATTTACATTCTTTTGATGTGAATACGAAGTATACATGACACTTCGCAATGAATATTATATCTTATCATGAAATATACAAATGAGATGCGATATCCCGTTTTGAGAAGCATTAGAACTCCATTGCTTCGATACATAGACATCTGGAAACGTAATTTCCTAGAGTGGAAGTGTCGCATTTACATTCAGGTGAAGTGACTACGGGGTATGCATGTCACTTCACAATGAATATTATACCTTATCATGAAACATAGAAATGAGATGCGAAGGCGCGTTTTAAGAAGCATTAGAACTCTATTGCTTCGACACGTAGACAACTGCAAACGCTATTTCCTAGCAAGGAAGTGTCCCATTTACATTCACTTGAAGTGTATGCGAGGTATACATGCCACTTGGCAATGAATATCATATCTTATCATGAAACATAGAAATGAGATGCGATATCGCGTTTTAGGAAGCATCAGAACACAATTGCTACGATACGTAGACATCTGCAAACGCCTTTTCCTAGCAAGGAAGTGTCGCAGTTACATTCTTTTGAAGGTAATGCGAGGTATGCATAGCACTCCACAATTAATATTATATCTTATAACGAAACATAGAAATGGGAATCGATATCTCGTTTTAAGAAGCTTTAGAACTCTGTTGCTTCGATACGTAGACATCTGCCATCGCTATTTCCTAGTAACGAAGTGTCGCATCTACATTCTTAGGAAGTGTAGGCGAGGTATACATAACACTCGGCAATGAATATTATATCATATCATGATTCATAGAAATGAGATGCGATATCGCGTTCTAAGAAGGATTAGAACTCTAATGCTACGATACGTAGACATCTGCAAACGCTACATCCCAGCAAGGAAGTGTCGCATTTACATTCTATTGAAGTGAATACGAGGTATACATAACACTGCACAAAGAATATTATATATTATCTTGAAAGATAGAAATGAGGCGCGATATCGCGTTTTAAGAAGCATTAGATTTCTATTGCTACGATACGTAGGCATCTGCAAGCGCTATTTCCTAGCAAGGAAGTGTCGCATTTACATTCATTTGAAGTGTATGCGAGGTATAAATGACACTTCGCAATGAATATTATAATTTATCATGAAACATAGAAATGAGATGCGATATGGCGATTTAAGAAGCATTAGAACTCTTTTGCTTCGATACGTAGGCATCAGCAAAAGCTATTTCATAGCAAAGAAGTGTCGCATTTACAATCATTTGAAGTGTATGCGAGGTATACATGACACTTCACAATGAATATTATATCTTATCATGAAACATAGAAATGAGATGCGATATCGGGTTTTAAGAAGCATTAGGACTATATTGCTGCGATACGTATACATTTGCAAACGCTTTTTCCTAGCACGGAAGTGTCGCATTATATTATTTTGAAGTGAATACGAGGTATACATGACACTTCGCAATGAATATGATATCTTATCATGAAACATAGAAATGAGATGCGATATCGCATTTTAAGAAGCATTAGGACTCTATTGCTACGATACATGGACATATGCGAACGCTATTTCCTAGCAAGGAAGTATTGCATTTACATTCCTATCAAGTGGCGACGAGGTGTACACAATGCTTCGCAATGAATATTATGTCTTATCATGAAACGTAGAAATGAGATGCGACATCTCGATCTACGAAGCATTAGAACTCTATTGCTTCGATACGTAGACATCTGCAAACGCTATTTCCCAGCAAGGAAGTGTCGCATTTACATTCATTTGAAGTGTGTGCGAAGTATACAAGACACTTCGCAATGAATATTATATCTTATCATGAAAGATAGAAATGAGGCGCGATATCGCGTTTTAAGAAGCATTAGATTTCTATTGCTACGATACGTAGGCATCTGCAAGCGCTATTTCCTAGCAAGGAAGTGTCGCATTTACATTCATTTGAAGTGTGTGCGAAGTATACAAGACACTTCGCAATGAATATTATATCATATCATGAAACATAGAAATGGCATGCGATATCTCGTTTTAAGAAGCATTAGAAATCTATTGCTTCGATACGTAGTCATCTGCAAACGCTATTTCCCAGCAAGGATGTGTCGCATTTACATTCTTTTGAAGTGAATACGGGGTATACATAACACTGCACAATGAATATTACATCTTATCATGAAACATAGAAATGAGATGCGATATGACGATTTAAGATGCATTGGAACTCTATTGCTTCGATACGAAGACATGTGCAAACGCCATTTCCAAGCAAGGAAGTGTCGCATTTACATTCTAAGGAAGTGTAGACGAGATAAAACATAACACTCCACAATGAATATAGTATCTTATCATGATACATCTAATTGAGGATCGATTCGCGTTTTAAGAAGCATTAGAACTCTGTTGCTAGGATACGTAGACATCTGCAGACGCTATTACCTAGCAAGGAAGTGTCGCATTTACATTCTTTTGAAGTGAATACGAGGTATACATAGCACTCCACAATGAATATTATATCTTATCACGTAACGTAGAATTGAGGTGCGATATCGCGATTTAAGAAGCACTGGGATACTATTGCTTCGATACGTAGACATCTGCAAACGCTATTTCCTAGCAAGGAAGTGTCGTATTTACAATCTTTTGAAGAGAATTCGAGGTATACATAACACTCCACAATGAATATTATATCTTTTCATGAATCATATAATTGGGGATCGATTTCGCATTTTAAGAAGCATTGGATATCTATTGCTTCGATACGTAGACATCTGCAAACGCTACTTCCTAGCAAGGAAGTGTCGCATTTACATTCTATTGAAGTGAATACGAAGTACACATAACACTCAGCAATGAATATTATATCTTATCATGACACATAGAAATGAGATGCGATATCGCGATATAAGAAGCATTAGAACTCTATTGCTACGATACGTAGATATCTGCAAACGCTATTTCCTAGCAAGGAAGTGTCGTATTTACATTCTTTTGAATTGTAGTCGAGGAATTCATAGCACTTCGCAATGAATATTTATCTTACCATGAAACATAGAAATGAGATGCGATATCGCGTTTTAAGAAGCATTAGAACTCTGTTGCTTCGATACGTAGACGTCTGCCATCGCTATTACCTAGCAAGGAAGTGTCGCATGTACATTCATTTGAAGTGTATGCGAGGTATACATGATACTTCGCAATGAATGTTATATCTTATCATGAAACATAGAAATGAGATGCGATATGACGTTTTGAGAAGCATTAGATCTCTATTGCTACGATACGTAAACTCCTGCAAACGCTATTTCCTAGCAAGGATGTGTCGCATTTACATTCTTTTGAAGTGAATACGGGGTATACATAACACTGCACAATGAATATTACATCTTATCATGAAACATGGAAATGTGATGCGATATGACGATTTAAGATGCATTGGAACTCTATTGCTTCGATACGAAGACATCTGCAAACGCCATTTCCAAGCAAGGAAGTGTCGCATTTACATTCTAAGGAAGTGTAGACGAGATAAACATAACACTCCACAATGAATATAGTATCTTATCATAATACATCTAATTGAGGATCGATTCGCATTTTAAGAAGCATTAGAACTCTGTTGCTAGGATACGTAGACATCTGCAGACGCTATTACCTAGCAAGGAAGTGTCGCATTTACATTCTTTTGAAGTGAATACGAGGTATACATAGCACTCCACAATGAATATTATATCTTATCACGTAACGTAGAATTGAGGTGCGATATCGCGATTTAAGAAGCACTGGGATACTATTGCTTCGATACGTAGACATCTGCAAACGCTATTTCCTAGCAAGGAAGTGTCGTATTTACAATCTTTTGAAGAGAATTCGGGGTATACATAACACTCCACAATGAATATTATATCTTTTCATGAATCATATAATTGGGGATCGATTTCGCATTTTAAGAAGCATTGGATATCTATTGCTTCGATACGTAGACATCTGCAAACGCTACTTCCTAGCAAGGAAGTGTCGCATTTACATTCTATTGAAGTGAATACGAAGTACACATAACACTCAGCAATGAATATTATATCTTATCATGACACATAGAAATGAGATGCGATATCGCGATATAAGAAGCATTAGAACTCTATTGCTACGATACGTAGATATCTGCAAACGCTATTTCCTAGCAAGGAAGTGTCGTATTTACATTCTTTTGAATTGTAGTCGAGGAATTCATAGCACTTCGCAATGAATATTTATCTTACCATGAAACATAGAAATGAGATGCGATATCGCGTTTTAAGAAGCATTAGAACTCTGTTGCTTCGATACGTAGACGTCTGCCATCGCTATTACCTAGCAAGGAAGTGTCGCATGTACATTCATTTGAAGTGTATGCGAGGTATACATGATACTTCGTAATGAATATTATATCTTAACATGAAACATTGAATTGAGATGCGATATCGCGTTTTAAAAAGCACTAGAACTCTATTCCTTCGATACGTAGACATCTACAAACGCTATTTCCTAGCAAGGAAGTGACGCATTTACATTTATTTGAAGTGTATGCGAGGTATAAGTGACAATTCGCAATGAATATTTTATCTTATCGTGAACATAGAAATGAGATGCGATATCGCTTTTTACGAAGCATTAAAACTCTATTGCTACGATACGTAGGCATCTGGAAACGCTATTCAATAGCAAGGTAGTGTCGCATTTACATTACATTGAAGTGAATACGAGGTATACATAACAATCCACAATGTATTTTATACCATATAACGAAACATAGAAATGAAATGCGATATCGCGTTTTAAGAAGCATTAGAACTATATTGCTACGATACGTAGAAACCTGCAAACGCTATTTCCTAGCAAGGATGTGTCGCATTTACATTCTTTTGAAGTGAATACGAGGTATACATGACACTTCGCAATGAATAATATATCTTATCATTCGACATGGGAAAGGGATGCGATATCGCGTTTTAAGAAGCATTAGAACTCTATTGGTACGATTCGCAGACATCTGGAGGTGCCTTTTCCTAGCAAGGAAGTGTCGCATTTACATTCTTTTGAAGTGAATACGAGGTATACATAACACTTCGCAATGAATAATATATCTTATCATGACACATAGAGATGTGATGCGATATCGCGATTTAAGAAGCATTAGAATCCTATTGCTTCCATACGTAGACACCTGCAAATGCTATTTCCTAGCAAGGATGTGTCGCATTTACATTCTTTTGAAGTGAATACGAGGTATACATAACACTTCGCAATGAATATCATATCTTATCATGACACATAGGGATGTGATGCGATATCGCGTTTTAAGAAGCATTAGAATCCTATTGCTTCTATACGTAGACATCTGCAAACGCTATTTCCTAGCAAGGAAGTGTCGCATTTACATTCATTTGATGCGTATGCGAGGTATACATAACACTCCATAATGAATATTATATCTTATCATGAATCATGGAAATGAGATGCGATATCGCGTTTTAAGAAGCATTAGAACTCCATTGCTTCGATACGTAGACGTCTGCAAACGCCATTTACTAGCAAGGAAGAGTCGCACTTACTTTCTTTTGAAGTGAATACGAGGTATACATAACACTGCACATTGAATATTATATCTTATCATGAAACATAGAAATGAGATGCGATTTCGCGTTTTTAGTAGCATTAGAACTCTAATGCTACGATACGTAGACACCTGCCAGCGCTATTTCCTAGAAAGGAAGTGTCGCATTGACATTCTTATGAAGTGAATACCAGGAATACATAATACTCCACAATGAATATTATATCTTATCATGAAACATAGAAATGAGATGCGACATCGCGTTTAAAGAAGCACTAGAAGTCTAATGCTGCGATACGTAGACATCTGCAAACGCTATTTCCTAGCAAGGAAGTGTCGCATTTACATTCATTTGAAGTGTATGCGAGGAACACATAATACTTCGTAATGAATATTATATCTTAACATGAAACATTGAATTGAGATGCGATATCGCGTTTTAAAAAGCACTAGAACTCTATTCCTTCGATACGTAGACATCTACAAACGCTATTTCCTAGCAAGGAAGTGACGCATTTACATTCATTTGAAGTGTATGCGAGGTATAACTGACAATTCGCAATGAATATTTTATCTTATCATGAACATAGAAATGAGATGCGATATCGCTTTTTACGAAGCATTAGAACTCTATTGCTACGATACGTAGGCATCTGGAAACGCTATTCAATAGCAAGGTAGTGTCGCATTTACATTCCATTGAAGTGAATACGAGGTATACATAACAATCCACAATGAATTTTATACCATATAACGAAACATAGAAATGAATTTCGATATCGCGGTTTAAGAAGCATTAGAATTACATTGCTACGATACGTTGACACCTGCAAACGCTATTTCCTAGCAAGAATGTGTCGCATTTACATTCTTTTGAAGTGAATACGAGGTATACATGACACTTCGCAATGAATATTATCTCTTATCAGGAATCATAGAAGTGAGTTGCGATATCACGATTTAAGAAGCATTAGAACTCTGTTGCTTCGATACGTAGACATCTGCGAACGCTATTTCCTAGCAAGGAAGTGTCGCATTTACTTTCTTTTTTAGTGTATGTGAGATATAAATGACACTTCGCAATGAATATTATATCTTATAATGAAGCATAGAAATGAGTGCGATCTCTCGTTTTAAGAAGCATTAGAAATCTGTGGCTTCGATACGTAGACATCTGCCATCACTATATCCTAGCAGGGAAGTGTCGCATTTACATTCATTTGAAGTGAATACGAGGAATACGTGAAACTTCGAAATCAATATTATATCTTATCATGAAACATAGAAATGAGATGCGATATCCCATTTCAAGAAGCATTAGAACTATATTGCTTCGATACGTAGACATCTGCAACCGCTATTTCCTAGCAAGGAAGTGTCGCATTTACATTCATTTAAAGTGTATGCGAGGTATACATAACACTTCGCAATGAATATTATATGCTGTCATGAAACATAGCAGTGAGATGCGATATCTCGTTTTAAGAAGCATAATAACATGCTTGCTACGATACGTAGACATCCGCAAACGCTACTTCCTAGGAAGGAGGTGCCGCATTTACATTCATTTGAAGTGAATACGAGGAATACGTGAAACTTCGCAATGAATATTATATCTTATCATGAAACATAGGAATGAGATGCGGTATCTCGTTTTAAGATGCAATAGAAATCTAATGCTACGATACGCAGAAATCTGCAAACGCTATTTCCTAGGAACGAAGTGTCGCATTTATATTCCTTTGAAGTTAATGCGAGGTATACATAACACTTCGCAATGAATATTATATCTTATCATGAAACATAGAAATGGGATGCGATATTGCGATTTAAGAATCATTAGAAATCTATTGCTTCGATACGTAGACATCTGCAAACGCTATTTCCAAGCAAGGAAGTGTCGCATGTACATTCTCTTGAAGAGAATCCGAAGTATGCATGACACTCCGCAATGAATATTGTATCGAACCATAAAACATAGAAATGACATTCGATATCTCGTTTTAAGAAGCATTAGAATTCTATTGCTACGATACGTAAAAATCTGCAAACGCTATTTCTTAGCAAGGAAGTGTCGTATTTACATTCTTTTTAAGTGAATACGGGGTATACATAACAATGTACAATGATTATTGTATCTTATCATGAAACATAGAAATGTGATGCGATATGACGATTTAAGAAGCATTAGAACATCATTGCTTCGATACGTACACATCTGCAAACGCAATTTTCTAGCAAGGAAGTGTCAAATTTACATTCTTTTGAATTGAATACGAGGTATACATAACACTCCACAATGAATATTATATCTTATCATGAAACATAGAAATGGGATGCGATATTGCGATTTAAGAATCATTAGAAATCTATTGCTTCGATACCTAGACATCTGCAAACGCTATTTCCTAGCAGGGAAGTGTCGCATTTACATTCATTTGAAGTGAATACGAGGAATACATGAATCTTCGCAATGAATATTACATCTTATCATGAAACATAGAAATGTGACGTGAGAGCGCGTTTTAAGAAGCATTAGAACTCTATTGCCTCGATACGTAGACATCTGCAAACGCTATTTCCGAGCAAGGATGTGTCGCATTTACATTCATTTGAAGTGAAGACGAGGAATACGTGGTACTTCGCAATGAATAGTATATCTTACCATGAAACATAGGAATGAGATGCGATATCTCGTTTTAAGAAATATTAGAATTCCTTTGCTTCGATACGTAGACATCTGCAAACGTTATTTCCTAGCAAGGAAGTGTCGCATTTACATTCTTCTGATGTGAATACAAGGTATACATGACACGTCGCAATTAATATTATACCTTATCATGAAACATAGAAATGAGATGCGATATCCCGTTTCAAGAAGCATTAGAAATCTATTGCTTCGATACGTAGAAATCTGCAATAGCTACTTCCTAGCAAGGAAGTGTCGCATTTACATTCATTTGAAGTGTATGCGAGGTATACAAAACACTTCGCAATGAATATTATATGTTATCATGAAACATAGAAATGAGATGCGATATCTCATCATAAGAAGCATTATAACACAATTGCTACGCTACGTAGACATCTGCAAACGCTATTTCCTAGCAAGGAAGTGTCGCATTTACATTCATTTGAAGTGAATACGTGGAATACATGAATCTTCGCAATGAATATTATATCTTATCATGAAACACATAAATGTGATGTGATATCGTGTTTTAAGAAGCATTAGAACTCTATTGCTACGATGCGTAGACATCTGCAGACGCTGTTTCCTAGCAAGGAAGTGTCGCATTTACATTCTTCTGAAGTGTATGCAAGGTATAAGTGATACTTCGCAATGAATACTATATCTTGTGGTGAAACATAGTAACGAGATGCGATATCCCGTTTCAAGAAGCATTAGAACTCTATTGCTTCGATACGTAGACATCTGCAAACGCTATTACCGAGCAAGGATGTGTCGCATTTACATTCATTTGAAGTGAAGACGAGGAATACGTGATACTTCGCAATGAAATGTATATCTCACCATGAAACATAGGAATGAGATGCGATATCTCGTTTTAAGAAGTATTAGAACTCTTTTGCTTCGATACGTAGACATCTACAAACGCTATTTCCAAGCAAGGAAGTGTCGCATTTACATTCATTTGTAGTATAAACGAGGAATACATAACACTTCGCAATGAATACTATATCTCATCATGAGCCATTGAAATGAGACGCGACATCTCGATTTAAGAAGCATTAGAACCATATCGCTTCGATACGTAGACATCTGCAAACGCTATTTCCTAGCAAGGAAGTGTAGCATTTACATTCTTTTGAAGTGAATACGAGGTATACATAACACTTCGCAATGAATATTATATCTCATCATGAATCATAGAAATGAGATGCGATATCGCGTTCTAAGATGCACCAGAACCCCATTGCTTCGCTACGTAGACATCTGCAGACATTACTTCCTTGCAAGCAAGTGTAGTATTTATATTCTTTTTAAGTGAATACGAGGTATACGTGTCACCTCGCAATGAATATTATATCTTATCACGAAACATAGAAATGTGATGCGATATCTCGTTTTAAGAAGCATTAGAACTCTATTACTTCGATACGTAGAAATCTGGAAGCGTATTTTCCTGGAAAGGAAGTGTTGCTTTTACATTCATTTGAAGTGTAGACGAGGAATACATAACACATCGCCATGAATATTATATCTTATCATGAGACATAGAAATGAGATGCGATATCGCGTATTAAGAAGCATTAGAAATCTATTGCTTCGATACGTAGACATTTGCAAACGCTACTTCCTAGCAAGGAAGTGTCGCATTTACATTCACTTGAAGTGTATGCGAGGTATACATGACACTTCGCAATGAATAATATATCTTATAATGAAACATAGAAATGAAATGCGATATCGCGTTTTAAGAAGCATTAGAACCCTATTGCTTCGATACGTAGACATCTGTAAACGCTATTTCATAGCAAGGACGTTCATTTACATTCTTTTGAAGTGAATGCGAGGTATACATAACATTGCACAATGAATATTATATGTTATCATCAAACATCGAAATGAGATGCGATATCCCGTTTCAAGAAGCATTAGAAATTTATTGCTTCGATACCTAGACGTCTGCAAACGCTATTTCCTAGCAAGGAAGTGTCGCATTTACATTCATTTGAAGTGTATGCGATGTATACGTGACACTTCGCAATAAATATTATATCTTATCATGAAACATAGAAATGATATGCGATATTGCGTTTTGAGATGCAACAGAAATCTAATGCTACGATACGCAGAAATCTGCAAACGCTATTTCCTAGCAAGGATGTGTCGCATTTACATCCTTTTGAAGTGAATGCGAGGTATAAATAACATTGCACAATGGATATTATATATTATCATGAAACATGGAAATGAAAGGCGATATCGCGATGTAAGATGCATTAGAACTTTTTTGCTTCGATACGTAGATATCTGCAAACTCTATTTCCTAGCAAGGAAGTGTCGCATTTACATTCATTTGAAGTGTATGCGAGGTATACATAACATTGCACAATGAATATTATATATCATCATGAAACATAGAAATGAGATGCGATATCGCGATATAAGATGCATTAGAAATTTATTGCTTCGATACGTAGACATCTGCAAACTCTATTTCCTAGCAAGGAATTGTCGCATTTACATTCATTTGAAGTGAATACGAGGAATACGTGAAAACTTCGCAATGAATATTATATCTTATCATGAAACATAGAAATGTGATGTGATATCGCTTTTTAAGAAGCTTTAGAACTCTATTGCTACGATACGTAGACATCTACAAACGCTATTTCATAACAAGGACGTGTCGCATTTACATTCTTTTGAAGTGAATGCGAGGTATACATATCATTGCACAATGAATATTATATGTTATCATCAAACATCGAAATGAGATGCGATCTCGCGATATAAGAAGCATTACAACTCTATTGCTACGATACGTAGACATCTGCAAACGCTATTTCCTTGCAGGGAAGTGTCGCATTTACATTCATTTGAAGTGTATGCGAGGTATACATAACACTTCGCTATGAATATTATATGTTATCATGAAACATAGAAATGAGATGCGATATCTCGTTTTAAGAATCATTATGACACGCTTGCTACGATACGTAGACATCTGCAAACGCTATTTCCTAGCCAGAATGTTTCGCATTTACATTCATTTGATGTGTATGCGAGGTATACATAACACTTCGCAATGAATATTACATCTTAAGATGAGACATAGAAATGAGATGCGATATCTCGTTTTAGGAAGCATTAGAACTCTATTGCTTCGATAAGTAGAATTCTGCCACCGGTACTTCCTAGCAAGGAAGTGTCGCATTTACATTCATTTGAAGTGTATGCGTGGTATACATGACACTTCGCAATTAATATTATATCTTATCATGAAACATAAAAATGCGATGTGATATGGCGATTTAAGAAGCATTAGAACTCTATTGCTTCGATACGTAGACATCTGCAAACGCTATTTCCAAGAGAGGAAGTGTCGCATATACATTCATTTGAAATGTATCCGAGGTATACATGACACTTCGCAATTAATATTATATCTTATCATGAAACATAAAAATGAGATGTGATATGGCGATTTAAGAAGCATTAGAACTCTATTGCTTCGATACGTAGACATCTGCAAACGCTATTTCCAAGAGAGGAAGTGTCGCATTTACATTCATTTGAAGTGTATCCGAGGTATACATGACACTTCGCAATTAATATTATATCTTATCATGAAACATAAAAATGAGATGTGATATGGCGATTTAAGAAGCATTAGAACTCTATTGCTTCGATATGTAGACATCTGCAAACGCTATTTCCTAGCAAGGAGGTGTCGCATTTACCTTCATTTGTAGTGTATGCGAGGTATACATGACACTTCGCAATGAATACTATATCCTTTCATGAAACATAGAAATGAGGAGCGATACCGCGAGTTAAGAAGCACTAGAACACTATTGCTACGATACGTAGACATCTGCAAACACTCTTTCCTAGCAAGGGAGTATCGAATTTACATTCTTTTGAAGTGAATACGAGGTTATAATAACACTCCACCATGAATATTATATCTTGTCATGTAACATAGAAATGAGATGCGATATGGCGATTTAAGAAGCAGTAGATCTGTATTGCTTCGATACGTAGACATCTGCCAACGCTATTTCCTAGCAAGGAAGTGTCGCATTTACATTCATTTGAAGCGAATACGAGGAATACATGAAACTTCGCAATGAATATTATATCTTATCATGAAGCATAGAAATGAGATGCGATATCCCGCTTCAAGAACCATTAGAACTCTATTGCTTCGATACGTAGACGTCTGCAAACGCTATTTCCTAGCAAGGAAGTATAGCATTTACATTCATTTGAAGTGTATGCGATGTATACGTGACACTTCGCAATAAATATTATATCTTATCATGAAACATAGAAATGATATGCGATATTGCGTTTTGAGATGCAATAGAAATCTAATGCTACGATACGCAGAAATCTGCAAACGCTAATTCCTAGCAAGGAAGTGTCGCATTTACATTCTTTTGAAGTGAATGCGAGGTATAAATAACATTGCACAATGAATATTATATATTATCATGAAACATGGAAATGAAATGCGATATCGCGATGTAAGATGCATTAGACCTTTTTTGCTTCGATACGTAGATATCTGCAAACTCTATTTCCTAGCAAGGAAGTGTCGCATTTACATTCATTTGAAGTGTATGCGAGGTATATATAACATTGCACAATGAATATTATATATCATCATGAAACATAGAAATGAGATGCGATATCGCGATATAAGATGCATTAGAACTTTATTGCTTCGATACGTAGACATCTGCAAACTCTATTTCCTAGCAAGGAAGTGTCGCATTTACATTCATTTGAAGTGTATGCGAGGTATATATAACATTGCACAATGAATATTATATATCATCATAACATAGAAATGAGATGCGATCTCGCGATATAAGAAGCATTAGAACTCTATTGCTACGATACCTAGACATCTGCAAACGCTATTTCCTAGCAAGGAATTGTCGCAATTACATTCATTTGAAGTGTATGCGATGTATACGTGACACTTCGCAATAAATATTATATCTTGTCATGAAACATAGAAATGTGATGTGATATCGCATTTTAAGAAGCATTAGAACTCTATTGCTACGATACGTAGACATCTGCAAACGTTATTTCCTAGCAAGGAAGTGTCGCATTTACATTCATTTGAAGACAATACGAGGTATACATGACACTTCGCAATGAATATTATATCTTATCATGAAGCATAGAAATTGGATGCGATATCCCGTTTCAAGAAGCATTAGAACTCTATTGCTACGATACGTATACTTCTGCAAACGCTATTTCCTAGCAAGGAAGTGTCGCAATTACATTCATTTGAAGTGTATGCGAGGTATACGTGATACTTCGCAATGAATAATATATCTTACCATGAAACATAGGAATGGTATGCGATATCTCATTTTAGGAAGCTTTAGAACTCGTTTCCTTCGATACGTAGACATCTGCAAACGCTATATCCTAGCAAGGAAGTGTCGCATTTACATTCATTTGAAGTGTATGCGATGTATACGTGACACTTCGCAATAAATATTATATCTTGTCATGAAACATAGAAATGTGATGTGATATCGCGTTTTAAGAAGCTTTAGAACTCTATTGCTACGATACGTAGACATCTACAAACGCTATTTCATAGCAAGGACGTGTCGCATTTACATTCATCTGAAGTGTATGCGAGGAATACATAACACTTCGCAATGAATATTACATGTTATCATGAAACATGGAAATGAGATGCGATATCTCGTTATGAGAAGCAATATAACACGATTGCTACGATACGTAGACATCTGCAAACGCTATTTCCTAGCATGGAAGTGTCGCATTTACATTCATTTGAAGTGAATAAGAGGAATACATGAAACTTCGCAATGAATATTATACCTTACATGAAACATATAAATGTGATGTGATATCGCATTTTAAGAAGCATTAGAACTCTATTGCTACGATACGTAGACATCTGCAAACGTTATTTCCTAGCAAGGAAGTGTCGCATTTACATTCATTTGAAGACAATACGAGGTATACATGACACTTCGCAATGAATATTATATCTTATCATGAAGCATAGAAATGAGATGCGATATCCCGTTTCAAGAAGCATTAGAACTCTATTGCTACGATACGTATACTTCTGCAAACGCTATTTCCTAGCAAGGAAGTGTCGCATTTACATTCTTTTGAAGTGAATACGAGGGATACATGACTCTTCGCAATGAATATTATATCTTATCATGAAACAAAGAAATGAGCTGCGATATCGCGTTTTAAGAAGCATTATAACTCTATTGTTTCGGTACGTAGACATCTGACATCGCTATATCCTAGCAAGGAAGTGTCGCATTTACATTCTTTTGAAGTTAATACGAGGTATACATGACACTTCGCAAAGGATATTATATCTTATCATGAAACATAGAAATGAGATGCTAAATGGCTATTTAAGAAGCATTAGAACTCTATTGCTTCGATACGTAGGCATCTGCAAACGGTACTTCCTAGCAAAGAAATGTCGCATTTAAATTCATTTGAAGTGTATGCGAGGTATACAAGACACTTCGCAATGAATATTATGTCTTATCATGAAACATAGAAATGAGATGCTATATCGCGATTTAAGAAGCATTAGAACTCTAATGCTACGGTACGTAGACATCTGTAAACGCTATTTCCTAGCAAGAAAGTGTCGCATTTACATTCATTTGAAGTGTATACGTGGTATACATGCCACTACGCAATGAATATTATATCGTATCATGAATCATAGAAATGATAAGCGATATCGCGATTTAAGAAGCGTTAGAACTCTATTGCATTGATACGTAGACATCCGCAAACGCTACTTCCTAGCAAGGAAGTGTCGCATTTACATTCTTTTGAAGTGAAAACGAGGTATACATGACACTCCGCAATGAATATTATATCTTATTATGAAACATACTAATGAAGTGCGATATCGCGTTTTAAGAAGCATTAGAACTCTATTGCTACGATACGTATACATATGGAGACCCTATTTCCTAGCAAGGAAGTGTCGCATTTACATTCTTCTGAACTGAATACGAGGTATTCTTAACACTCCACAATGAAAATTATATCTTATCATGAAACCAAGAAATGAGGATCGACTTCGCGTTTTAAGAAGCATTAGAACTCCTTTGCTACGATACGTAGACATCTGCAAAAGCAATTTCCTAGCAAGGAAGTGTGGCATTTACATTCATTTGAAGTGTATACGAGATATACATAACACTCCACGATGAATATTATACCTTATCACGAAACATAGAAATTAGATGCTATATCGCGATTTAAGAAGCATTAGAACTCTATTGCTACGATACGTAGGCATCTGCAAACGCTATTTCGTAGCATGCAAGTGTCGTAAATACATTCTTTTGGATTGAATACGAGGTAAACATGACACTTCGCAATGAATATTATAACTTATCATGAAACACAGAAATGAGATGCGATATGGCGATTTAAGAAGCATTAGAACTCTATTGCTTCGATACGTAGATATCTACCAACGCTATTTCCTAGCAATGAAGTGTCGCATTTAAATTCATTCGAAGTGTATGCGAGGTATACAAGACCCTTCGCAATGATTATTATATCTTATCATGCAACATAGAAATGATATGCGATATCGCGATTTAGGAAGCGTTAGAGCTCTATTTCATCGATACGTAGACATCTGCAAACGCTACTTCTTAGCAAGGAAGTATCGCATTTACATTCTTTTAAAGTGAAAACGAGGTATACATGTCACTCCGCAATGAATATTATATCTTATCATGAAACAAAGAAATGAGCTGCGACATCTCGTTTTAAGAAGCATTAGAAACCTATTTTTTCGATACGTAGACATCTGGAAACGCTTTTTCCTACAAGGAAGTGTCGCATTTACATTCTTTTGAAGTGAATACGAGGTATACATGACACTCCGCAATGAATATTACATATTATTATGAAACATAGAAATGAAATGCGATATCGCGTTTTAAGAAGCATTAGAACTCTATTGCTACGATACGTAGACATCTGCAAAAGCAATTTCCATGCAAGAAAGTGTCGCTTTTACAATCTATTGAAGTGAATACGAGGTATACATAACACTCCACAATGAATATTATATCTTATCATGAAACCAAGAAATGAGGATCGATTTCGCGTTTTAAGAAGCATCAGAACTCCTTTGCTACGATACGTAAACATCTGCAAAAGCAATTCCCAAGCAAGGAAGTGTCGCATTTACAATCTTTTGAAGTGAATACGAGCTATACATAACACTACACAATGAATATTATATCTTATCATGAAACATAGGAATAAGATGCTATATGGCGATTTAAGACGCATTAGAACTCTATTGCTTCGATACGTAGGCATCTGCAAACGCTACTTCCTAGCAAAGAAGTGTCGCATTTAAATTCATTTGAAGTGTATGCGAGGTATACAAGACACTTCGCAATGAATATTATGTCTCATCATGAAACATAGAAATGAGATGCAATATCGCGATTTAAGAAGCATTAGAACTCTAATGCTACGGTACGTAGACATCTGTAAACGATATTTCCTAGCAAGAAAGTGTCGCATTTACATTCATTTGAAGTGTATGCGTGGTATACATGCCACTACGCAATGAATATTATATCTTATCATGAATCATAGAAATGATAAGCGATATCGCGATTTAAGAAGCGTTAGAACTCTATTGCATTGATACGTAGACATCTGCAAACGCTACTTCCTAGCAAGGAAGTGTCGCATTTACATTCTTTTGAAGTGAAAACGAGGTATACATGACACTCCGCAATGAATATTATATCATATTATGAAACATACAAATGAAATGCGATATCGCGTTTTAAGAAGCATTAGAACTCTATTTCGTCGATACGTAGACATCTGCAAACGCTACTTCTTAGCAAGGAAGTATCGCATTTACATTCTTTTAAAGTGAAAACGAGGTATACATGACACTCCGCAATGAATATTATATCTTATCATGAAACAAAGAAATGAGCTGCGATATCGCGTTTTAAGAAGCATTATAACTCTATTGTTTCGGTACGTAGATATCTGACATCGCTATATCCAAGCAAGGAAGTGTCGCATTTACAATCTTTTGAAGTGAATACGAGGTATACATAACACTCCACAATGAATATTATATCTTATCATGAAACATAGAAATGAGATGCTATATGGCGATTTAAGAAGCATTAGAACTCTATTGCTTCGATACGTAGGCATCTGCAAACGCTACTTCCTAGCAAAGAAGTGTCGCATTTAAATTCATTTGAAGTGTATGCGAGGTATACAAGACACTTCGCAATGAATATTATGTCTCATCATGAAACATAGAAATGAGATGCAATATCGCGATTTAAGAAGCATTAGAACTCTAATGCTACGGTACGTAGACATCTGTAAACGTTATTTCCTAGCAAGGAAGTGTCGCATTTACATTCATTTGAAGACAATACGAGGTATACATGACACTTCGCAATGAATATTATATCTTATCATGAAGCATAGAAATGAGATGCGATATCCCGTTTCAAGAAGCATTAGAACTCTATTGCTACGATACGTATACTTCTGCAAACGCTATTTCCTAGCAAGGAAGTGTCGCATTTACATTCTTTTGAAGTGAATACGAGGGATACATGACTCTTCGCAATGAATATTATATCTTATCATGAAACAAAGAAATGAGCTGCGATATCGCGTTTTAAGAAGCATTATAACTCTATTGTTTCGGTACGTAGACATCTGACATCGCTATATCCTAGCAAGGAAGTGTCGCATTTACATTCTTTTGAAGTTAATACGAGGTATACATGACACTTCGCAAAGGATATTATATCTTATCATGAAACATAGAAATGAGATGCTAAATGGCTATTTAAGAAGCATTAGAACTCTATTGCTTCGATACGTAGGCATCTGCAAACGGTACTTCCTAGCAAAGAAATGTCGCATTTAAATTCATTTGAAGTGTATGCGAGGTATACAAGACACTTCGCAATGAATATTATGTCTTATCATGAAACATAGAAATGAGATGCTATATCGCGATTTAAGAAGCATTAGAACTCTAATGCTACGGTACGTAGACATCTGTAAACGCTATTTCCTAGCAAGAAAGTGTCGCATTTACATTCATTTGAAGTGTATACGTGGTATACATGCCACTACGCAATGAATATTATATCGTATCATGAATCATAGAAATGATAAGCGATATCGCGATTTAAGAAGCGTTAGAACTCTATTGCATTGATACGTAGACATCCGCAAACGCTACTTCCTAGCAAGGAAGTGTCGCATTTACATTCTTTTGAAGTGAAAACGAGGTATACATGACACTCCGCAATGAATATTATATCTTATTATGAAACATACTAATGAAGTGCGATATCGCGTTTTAAGAAGCATTAGAACTCTATTGCTACGATACGTATACATATGGAGACCCTATTTCCTAGCAAGGAAGTGTCGCATTTACATTCTTCTGAACTGAATACGAGGTATTCTTAACACTCCACAATGAAAATTATATCTTATCATGAAACCAAGAAATGAGGATCGACTTCGCGTTTTAAGAAGCATTAGAACTCCTTTGCTACGATACGTAGACATCTGCAAAAGCAATTTCCTAGCAAGGAAGTGTGGCATTTACATTCATTTGAAGTGTATACGAGATATACATAACACTCCACGATGAATATTATACCTTATCACGAAACATAGAAATTAGATGCTATATCGCGATTTAAGAAGCATTAGAACTCTATTGCTACGATACGTAGGCATCTGCAAACGCTATTTCGTAGCATGCAAGTGTCGTAAATACATTCTTTTGGATTGAATACGAGGTAAACATGACACTTCGCAATGAATATTATAACTTATCATGAAACACAGAAATGAGATGCGATATGGCGATTTAAGAAGCATTAGAACTCTATTGCTTCGATACGTAGATATCTACCAACGCTATTTCCTAGCAATGAAGTGTCGCATTTAAATTCATTCGAAGTGTATGCGAGGTATACAAGACCCTTCGCAATGATTATTATATCTTATCATGCAACATAGAAATG
Organism: Xylocopa sonorina; assembly: GCF_050948175.1. Lineage (NCBI taxonomy): Eukaryota > Metazoa > Arthropoda > Insecta > Hymenoptera > Apidae > Xylocopa > Xylocopa sonorina. The sequence goes on from NW_027490338.1 coordinate 113,771, forward strand.
ATATGCGATATCGCGATTTAGGAAGCGTTAGAGCTCTATTTCATCGATACGTAGACATCTGCAAACGCTACTTCTTAGCAAGGAAGTATCGCATTTACATTCTTTTAAAGTGAAAACGAGGTATACATGTCACTCCGCAATGAATATTATATCTTATCATGAAACAAAGAAATGAGCTGCGACATCTCGTTTTAAGAAGCATTAGAAACCTATTTTTTCGATACGTAGACATCTGGAAACGCTTTTTCCTACAAGGAAGTGTCGCATTTACATTCTTTTGAAGTGAATACGAGGTATACATGACACTCCGCAATGAATATTACATATTATTATGAAACATAGAAATGAAATGCGATATCGCGTTTTAAGAAGCATTAGAACTCTATTGCTACGATACGTAGACATCTGCAAAAGCAATTTCCATGCAAGAAAGTGTCGCTTTTACAATCTATTGAAGTGAATACGAGGTATACATAACACTCCACAATGAATATTATATCTTATCATGAAACCAAGAAATGAGGATCGATTTCGCGTTTTAAGAAGCATCAGAACTCCTTTGCTACGATACGTAAACATCTGCAAAAGCAATTCCCAAGCAAGGAAGTGTCGCATTTACAATCTTTTGAAGTGAATACGAGCTATACATAACACTACACAATGAATATTATATCTTATCATGAAACATAGGAATAAGATGCTATATGGCGATTTAAGACGCATTAGAACTCTATTGCTTCGATACGTAGGCATCTGCAAACGCTACTTCCTAGCAAAGAAGTGTCGCATTTAAATTCATTTGAAGTGTATGCGAGGTATACAAGACACTTCGCAATGAATATTATGTCTCATCATGAAACATAGAAATGAGATGCAATATCGCGATTTAAGAAGCATTAGAACTCTAATGCTACGGTACGTAGACATCTGTAAACGATATTTCCTAGCAAGAAAGTGTCGCATTTACATTCATTTGAAGTGTATGCGTGGTATACATGCCACTACGCAATGAATATTATATCTTATCATGAATCATAGAAATGATAAGCGATATCGCGATTTAAGAAGCGTTAGAACTCTATTGCATTGATACGTAGACATCTGCAAACGCTACTTCCTAGCAAGGAAGTGTCGCATTTACATTCTTTTGAAGTGAAAACGAGGTATACATGACACTCCGCAATGAATATTATATCATATTATGAAACATACAAATGAAATGCGATATCGCGTTTTAAGAAGCATTAGAACTCTATTTCGTCGATACGTAGACATCTGCAAACGCTACTTCTTAGCAAGGAAGTATCGCATTTACATTCTTTTAAAGTGAAAACGAGGTATACATGACACTCCGCAATGAATATTATATCTTATCATGAAACAAAGAAATGAGCTGCGATATCGCGTTTTAAGAAGCATTATAACTCTATTGTTTCGGTACGTAGATATCTGACATCGCTATATCCAAGCAAGGAAGTGTCGCATTTACAATCTTTTGAAGTGAATACGAGGTATACATAACACTCCACAATGAATATTATATCTTATCATGAAACATAGAAATGAGATGCTATATGGCGATTTAAGAAGCATTAGAACTCTATTGCTTCGATACGTAGGCATCTGCAAACGCTACTTCCTAGCAAAGAAGTGTCGCATTTAAATTCATTTGAAGTGTATGCGAGGTATACAAGACACTTCGCAATGAATATTATGTCTCATCATGAAACATAGAAATGAGATGCAATATCGCGATTTAAGAAGCATTAGAACTCTAATGCTACGGTACGTAGACATCTGTAAACGATATTTCCTAGCAAGAAAGTGTCGCATTTACATTCATTTGAAGTGTATGCGTGGTATACATGCCACTACGCAATGAATATTATATCTTATCATGAATCATAGAATTGATAAGCGATATCGCGATTTAAGAAGCGTTAGAACTCTGTTGCATTGATACGTAGACATCTGCAAACGCTACTTCCTAGCAAGGAAGTGTCGCATTTACATTCTTTTGAAGTGAAAACGAGGTATACATGACACTCCGCAATGAATATTATATCATATTATGAAACATACAAACGAAATGCGATATCGCGTTTTAAGAAGCATTAGAACTCTATTTCGTCGATACGTAGACATCTGCAAACGCTACTTCTTAGCAAGGAAGTATCGCATTTACATTCTTTTAAAGTGAAAACGAGGTATACATGACACTCCGCAATGAATATTATATCTTATCATGAAACAAAGAAATGAGGATCGATTTCGCGTTTTAAGAAGCATTGGAACTCCTTTGCTACGATACATAGACATCTGCAAAAGCAATTTCCTAGCAAGGAAGTGTGGCATTTACATTCATTTGAAGTGTATACGAGATATACATAACACTCCACGATGAATATTATACCTTATCACGAAACATAGAAATTAAATGCTATATCGCGATTTAAGAAGCATTAGAACTCTATTGCTACGATACGTAGGCATCTGCAAACGCTATTTCGTAGCATGCAAGTGTCGTAAATACATTCTTTTGGATTGAATACGAGGTAAACATGACACTTCGCAATGAATATTATAACTTATCATGAAACACAGAAATGAGATGCGATATGGCGATTTAAGAAGCATTAGAACTCTATTGCTTCGATACGTAGACATCTACCAACGCTATTTCCTAGCAATGAAGTGTCGCATTTAAATTCATTTGAAGTGTATGCGAGGTATACAAGACACTTCGCAATGAATATTATATCTTATCATGCAACATAGAAATGATATGCGATATCGCGATTTAGGAAGCGTTAGAACTCTATTGCTACGATACGTAGGCATCAGCAAACGCTATTTCGTAGCATGCAAGTGTCGTAAATACATTCTTTTGGATTGAATACGAGGTAAACATGACACTTCGCAATGAATATTATAACTTATCATGAAACACAGAAATGAGATGCGATATGGCGATTTAAGAAGCATTAGAACTCTATTGCTTCGATACGTAGACATCTACCAACGCTATTTCCTAGCAATGAAGTGTCGCATTTAAATTCATTTGAAGTGTATGCGAGGTATACAAGACACTTCGCAATGAATATTATATCCTATCATGCAACATAGAAATGATATGCGATATAGCGATTTAGGAAGCGTTAGAACTCTATTTCATCGATACGTAGACATCTGCAAACGCTACTTCTTAGCAAGGAAGTATCGCATTTACATTCTTTTAAAGTGAAAACGAGGTATACATGACACTCCACGATGAATATTATACCTTATCACGAAACATAGAAATTAGATGCTATATCGCGTTTTAAGAAGCATTAGAACTCTATTGCTACGATACGTAGGCATATGCAAACGCTATTTCGTAGCATGCAAGTGTCGTAAATACATTCTTTTGGATTGAATACGAGGTAAACATGACACTTCGCAATGAATATTATACCTTATTAGGAAACATAGAAATGAAAAGCGATATAGCGATTTAAGAAGCAATAGAACTCTATTGCTTCGATACGGAGACATCTGCAAACGCTATTTCCTAGCAAGGAAGTGTCGCTTTTATATACTTTTGAAGCGAATGCGAGGTATACATTACATTGCACAATGAATATTATATCTAACCGTGAAACATAGAAATGAGATGCGATATCGCGTTTTGAGGAGCATTAGAACTCTATTGCTACGATACGTAGACATCTGCAAACGCTATTTCCTAGCAAGGAAGTTTCGCAATTACATTCATTTGAAGTGTGTGCGATGTATACGTGACACTTCGCAATATATATTATATCTTATCATGAAACATAGAAATGAGATGCGATATCGCGTTTTGAGATGCAATAGAAATCTAATACTACGATACGCAGATATCTGCAAACGCTATTTCCTAGCAAGGAAGTGTTGCATTTGCATTCTTTTGAGGTGAATACGAGGTATACATAACACTCCACAATGAATATTATACCTTATCGTGAAACATATATTTGAGATGCGATCTCGCGATATAAGAAGCATTAGAACTCTATTGCTACGATACCTAGACATCTGCAAACGCTATTTCCAAGCAAGGAATTGTCGCAATTACATTCATTTGAAGTGTATGCGAGGTATACGTGATACTTCGCAATGAATAATATATCTTACCATGAAACATAGGAATGGGATGCGATATCTCATTTTAAGAAGCTTTAGAACTCGTTTCCTTCGATACGTAGACATCTGCAAACGCTATATCCTAGCAAGGAAGTGTCGCATTTACATTCATTTGAGGTATATGCGATGTATACGTGACACTTCGCAATAAATATTATATCTTGTCATGAAACATAGAAATGTGACGTGATATCGCGTTTTAAGAAGCTTTAGAACTCTATTGCTACGATGCGTAGACATCTGCAGACGCTGTTTCCTAGCGAGGAAGTGTCGCATTTACATTCTTCTGACGTGAATACAAGGTATACATGTAACTTCGCAATGAATATTATATTTTATCATGAAACATAGAAATGAGATGCGATATCACGTTTGGAGAAGCATTAGTTCTGATTGCTACGATACGTAAACTACTGCAAACGCTATATTCTAGCAAGGAAGTGTCGCATTTACATTCTTTTGAATCGAATACGTGTGTATTCCTGACACTTCGCAATGAATATTATATCCTGTCACGAAACTTAGAAATGAGATGCGACATCTCGTTTTACGAAGCATTAGAACTGTATTTTTTCGATACGTAGACATGTGGAAACACTATTTCCTAGAAAGGAAGTGTCGCATTTACATTCTTTTGAAGTGAATACGAGGTATTCATGACACTTAGCAATGCATATTATATCTTATCTTGAAACATAGAAATGAGATGCGACGTCTCGTTTTAAGATGCATTAGAACTCTATTGCTTCGATACGGAGACATCTGCAAACGCTATTTCCTGGCAAGTATGTGTCGCATTTACATTCTTTTGTGGTGAATGCGATGTAGATATTACACTGCACAATGAATATTATATCTTATAATGAAACATAGTAATGAGATGCGATATCTCGTCTTAAGAAGCATTAGAACCTAACTGTTACGATACGGAGACATCTGCAAACGCTATTTCCTAGCCAGGAAGTGTCGCATATACATTCTTTTGAAGTGAATACGAGGTATACATGACACTTCGCAATGGATATTATCTATTATCACGAAACTTAGTAATGAGATGCGACATCTCGTTTGGGAAGCATTAGAACTGCATTGTTTCGATACGTAGACATCTGGAAACGCTATTTCCTAGCAATGAAGTGTCACATTTACATTCATTTCAAGGGTATGCGATGTATAAGTGTAAGTACAAGTATAAGTATAAGTAACTTGTTCTAAGAAGCTTTGGAACTCTATTCCTACGGTGCGTAGACATCTGCAAACGCAGTTTAATAGCAGGGAAGAGTCGCATTTACATTCTCTTGATGTGATTACGAAGTATACATGACACTTCACAATGAATATTAAATGTTATCATGAAACATAGAAATGAGATGCTATATCGCGTTTTAAGAAGCATTAGAACACTATTTCTGCGATACGTAGACATCTGCAAACGCTATTACCTAGCAATGAAGTGTAGCATTTACATTCTTTTTAAGTGAATACGAGGTATACATGACACTTCGCACTGATTATTTTATCTTACCATGAAACATAGAAAGGAGATGCGATATTGCGTTTTACGAAACATTAGAACTCTATTGCTACTACACGTAGGCTTCTGCAAACGCTATTTCCTAGGCAGGAAGTGTTGCATTTACATTCATTTGAAGTTCATGCGAGGTATACATGACACTTCGCAATGAATATTGTATCTTATCATGAAACATAGAAATGAGATGCGATATCGCGTTTTACGAAGCATTAGAACTCTATTATTTCGATACGTAGACATCTGGAAACGCCATTTTCTAGCAAGGAAGAGTCGCATTTACATTCATTTGAAGTGAATACGAGGTATACATAACGCTCCACAGTGAATATTATATCTTATCATGAAACATAGAAATGAGATGCGATATCGCGATTTAAGAAGCATTAGAACTCTATTGCTTCGATACGTAGACATCGGCAAACGCTATCTCCTAGCAAGGAAGTGTCATATTTAGATTCTCTTGCGGTGAATACAAGGTATACATAACACTCCATAATGAATATTATATCATATCATGAAACATAGAAATGAGATGTGACATCGTGTTTTGAGGAGCATTAGAACCCTTATGCTACGAAACGTAGACATGTGCAAATGCTATTTCCTAGCAAGGAAGTGCCGCATTTACATTCCTTTGAAGTGAATACGAGGTATACATAACACTCTACAATGAATATTATATCTTATCATGAAACATAGGAATATCGGGAAGGATCGATATCGCGTTTTAAGGAGCACTAGAGCTCTATTGCTACGATACGTAGACATCAGCAAACGCCATTTTCTAGCAAGGAAGAGTCGCATTTACATTCATTTGAAGTGAATACGAGGTATACATAACACTGCACAATGAGTATTATATCTTATCATGAAACATAGAAATGAGATGCGATATCGCGTTTTAAGAAGCATTAGAACACTATTTCTGCGATACGTAGTCATCTGCAAATGCTATTTCCTAGCAAAGAAGTGTCACATTTACATTCTTTTGAAGTTTATGCGAGGTATAAGTTACACTTCGCAATGATTGTTTTATCTTACCTTGAAACCTAGAAATGAGATGCGACATCTCGTTTTAAGAAGCACTAGAACCCTATTGTTTCAATACGTAGACATGTGGAAACGCTATTTCCTAGCAAGGAAGTGTCGCATTTACATTCTTTTGAAGTGAATACGAGGTTTATATAACACTCCATTATGAATATTATATCTTGTCATGAAACATAGAAATGAGACGCTGTATCTCGTTTGAAGAATCATTAGAACTTTATTGCTACGTTACGTAAACATCTGCAAACGCTATTTCCTAGCAAAGAAGAGTCGCATTTATATACCTTCGAAGTGAATACGAGGTATACCTAACACTCCACAATGATTATTATATCTTATCATGAAGCATAGAAATGAGATGAGTTATGGCGATTTAAAAGGCATTAGAACGCTTTTGCTACGATACGTAGACATCTGCAAACGCTATTTCCTAGCAAGGAAGTGAAGCATTTACATTCATTTGAAGTGTATGCGAGGTATACGTGATACTTCGCAATGAATAATATATCGTACCATGAAACATAGGAATGAGATGCGGTATCTCGTTCTAAGAAGCATTAGAACTCTTTTGCTTCGACACGTAGACATCTGCAAACGCTATTTCCTAGCAAGAAAGTGTCGCATTTGCATTCTTTTGAAGTGAATGCGTGGTATACATGACACTTCGCAATGAATATTATATCTTATCACGAAACATAGAAATGAGATGCGTTATCCCGATTTTAAAAGCAATAGAAATCTACTGCTTCGATACGGAGAAATCTGCAAACGCTATTTCTTAGCACGGAAATGTCGCGTTTACATTCTTTTGAAGAGAATACGAGGTACACATTATACTTCGCAATGAATATTATATCTTATAATGAAACATTGAAATGGGTTGCTGTATCCCGTTTTATGAAGCATTAGAACTCTGTTGCTTCGATACGTAGACATCTGCAAACGCTATTTCCTAGCAAGGAAGTGTCGCATTTACATTCTTTTGAAAGGAATACAAGGTATACATGACACTCCACAATGAATATTATATCTTATCATGATTCATAGAATTGAGATGCGATATCGCGTTCTAAGAAGCATTAGGACTCTAATGCCACGAAACGTAGACATCTGCAAACGTTATTTCCAAGCAAGGAAGATTCGCATTTACATTCTATTGAAGTGAATACGAGGTATACATAACACTGCACAATGAATATTATGTCTTATCATAAAACATAGAAATGAGATGCGATATCTCGTTTTAAGAAGCATTAATAATCTTTATCTTCGATACGTAGGCATCTGCAAACGCTATTTCCTAGGATGGAAGTGGAGCATTCACATTCTTTTGAATTTAACACGTGGTATACACATGACACATCGCAATGAACATTATATCTTATCTTGAAACATAGGAATGAGATGCGATATCGCGATTTAAGAAGCATTAGAACACTATTGCTTCGATACGTAGACATCTGGAAATGCTATTTCCTAGGAAGGAATTGTCGCATTTACATTCATTTGTAGTGAATACGAGGTATGCATGACACTCCGCAATGAATATTATATCTTATCATGAAGCATAGAAATGAGATGCGATATCGCGTTTTAAGGAGTATTAGAATTCTATTGCCTCGATACGTGGACATCTGTAATCGTTATTTCCTAAAAAGGAAGTGTCGCATTTTCATTCATTACAAGTGAATGCGAGGTATACATAACACTTCGCAATGAATATTATATCTTAACATGAAACATAGAAATGAGATGCGATATCCCGTTTTAGGAATTATTAGAACTCTATTGCTACTATACGTAGACATCTGCAAACGCTGTTTCCTAGCAAAGAAGTGTCGCATTTTCATTCCTCAAGCGAATACGAGGTTTACATGACACTTCGCAATGAATATTATATCATCATGAAACATGGAAATGAAATGCGATCTCGCGTTTTAAGAAGCATTAGAACTCTATTTGCTACAATAAGTAGACATCTGCAAACGCTAGTTGCTAGCAAGGAAGTGTCGCATTTACATTCCTTTGATGTGAATACGAGGTATACATGACACTTCGCAATGAATATTATATCTCATCATGAAACATAGAAATGAGATGCGAAGTCTCGTTTTAAGAAGCATTAGAACCCTATTGTTTCTATACGTAGACATCTGGGAACGCTATTTCCTAGCAAGGAAGTGTCGCATTTACATTCATTTGATGTGTATGCGAGGTATACATGCCACTTCGCAATGAATATTATATCTTATCATGAAACATAGAAATGAGATGCGATATCGCGATTTAAGAAGCATTAGAACTCTACTGCATCGATACGTAGACATCTGCAAACGCAACGTCCTAGCAAGGAAGTGTCGCATTTACATACTTTTGAAGTGAGTACGAGACACTTCGCAATGAAAATTATATCTTATCATGAAACATAGAAAGGAGATGCGATATCTCGATTTAAGAAGCATTGGAACGCTAATGCTTCGATACGCAGACATCTGCAGACGCTATTCCCTAGCAAGGAAGTGTCGCATTTACATTCATTTGAAAGGTATCCGAGGTATACATGACACTTCGCAATGAATATTATATCTTATCATGAAACATAGAAATGAGATGCGAAAGCGCGTTTAAGAAGCTTTAGAACTCTATTGATTCGATACCTAGATATCTGCAAACGCTACTTTCTGGCAAGGAAGTGTGGCATTTACATTCTTTTGAAGTGAATACGAGGTATGCACGTCACTTCGCAATGAATATTATATCTTATCATGAAACATAGAAATGATATGCGATATTGCGTTTTGAGATGCAATAGAAATCTAATGCTACGATACGCAGAAATCTGCAACGCTATTTCCTAGCTAGGAAGTGTCGCATTTACATTCTTTTGAAGTGAATGCGAGGTATAAATAACACTGCACAATGAATATTATATATTATCATGAAACATGGAAAGGAAATGCGATATCGCGATGTAAGATGCATTAGAACTCTATTGCTTCCATACGTAGACATCTGCAATCGCAATTTCCTAGCAAGGAAGTGTCGCATTTACATTCATTTGACGTGTATGCGAGGTATACATAACACTTCGCAATGAATATTATATGTTGTCATGAAACATAGAAATGAGATGCGATATCTCCTTTTAAGAAGCATTATAACACGCTTGCTACGATACGTAGACATCTGCAAACGCTATTTCCTAGCAAGGAAGTGCCGCATTAACATTCTTTTGAAGTGCATGCGAGGTATACATAACACATCGCAACGAATAATATATTTTACCATGAAACATAGGAATGAGATGCGATATCTCGTTTTAAGAAGTATTAGAACCCTTTTGCTTCGATACGTAGACATCTGCAAACGCTACTTCCTAGCAAGGAAGTGTCGCATTTACATTCATTTGAAGTGTATGCGATGTGTACGTGACACTTCGCAATAAATATTATATCTTATCATGAAACGTAGAAATGAGATGCGATATCGCGTTTTGGGATGCAATAGAAATCTAATGCTACGATACGCAGAAATCTGCAAACGCTATTTCCTAGCAAGGAAGTGTCGCATTTACATTCTTCTGAAGTAAATACAAGGTATACATGAGACTTCGCAATTAATATTATATCTTATCATGAAACATAGAAATGAGATGCGATATCCCGTTCCAAGAAGCATTAGAACTCTATTGCTTCGATACGTAGACATCTGCAAACGCTATTTCCTAGCAAGGAAGTGCCGCATTAACATTCTTTTGAAGTGCATGCGAGGTATACATAACACTTCGCAATGAATATTATTTCTTATCATGAAGCATAAAAATGAGATGCGATATTCCGTTCCAAGAAGCATTAGAACTCTATTGCTTCGATACGTAGACGACTGCAAACGCTATTTCCTAGGAAGGAAGTGTCGCTTTTACATTCATTTGCAGTGTATGCGATGTATACGTGACACTTCGCAATAAATATTATATCCTGTCATGGAACATAGAAATGTGATGTGATATCGCGTTTTAAGAAGCTTTAGAACTCTATTGCTACGATACTTAGACATCTACAAACGCTATTTCATAGCAAGGACGTGTCGCATTTACATTCTTTTGAAGTGAATGCGAGGTATACATAACATTGCCCAATGAATATTATATGTTTCCATCAAACACCGAAATGAGAAGCGATATCACGATTTAAGATGCATTAGAACTTTATTGCTTCGATACGTAGACATCTGCAAACGCTATTTCCTAGCAAGGAAGTGTCGCATTTACATTAATTTGAAGTGAATACGAGGAATACATGAAACTTCGCAATGAATATTATATCTTATCATGAAACACAGAAATGTGATCTGATAGCGCGTTTTAAGAAGCATTAGAACTCTATTGCTACGATGCGTAGACATCTGCAGACGCTGTTTCCTAGCGAGGAAGTGTCGCATTGTCATTCTTCTGAAGTGAAGACGAGGAATACGTAATACTTCGCAACGAATAATATATTTTACCATGAAACATAGGAATGAGATGCGATATCTCGTTTTAAGAAGTATTAGAACTCTTTTGCTTCGATACGTAGACATCTGCAAACGCTATTTCCTAGCAAGGAAGTGTCGCATTTACATTCATTTGAAGTGTATGCGATGTATACGTGACACTTCGCAATAAATATTATATCTTATCATGAAACGTAGAAATGAGATGCGATATCGCGTTTTGGGATCCAATAGAAATCTAATGCTACGATACGCAGAAATCTGCAAACGCTATTTCCTAGCAAGAAAGTGTCGCATTTACATTCATTTGAGGTGAATACAAGGTATAAATAACACTCCACAATGAATATTATATCTTATCATGAAACATAGAAATGAGATGCGATATCGCCTTTTGAGAAGCATTAGAACACTAATGCTACGATACGTAGAAATCTGCAAACGCTATTTCCTAGCAAGGAAGTGTCGCATTTACATTCATTTGAAGTGTAGACGAGATATACATAACACAGCACAATGAATATTATATCTTATCATGTAACGTAGAATTGAGGTGCGATATCGCGATTTAAGAAGCATTGGAATACTATTGCTTCGATACGTAGACATCTGCAAACGCTACTTCCTTGCAAGGATGTGTCGCATTTTCATTCTTTTGAAGTGAATACGAAGTATACATGACACTACGCAATGAATAATATATCTTATAATGAATCATAGAAATGAGATGCGATATCGCGTTTTAAGTAGCATCAGAATTCTATTGCTACGATCCGTAGACATCTGCAGACGCTATTTCCTAGCAAGGAAGTGTCGCATTTACATACTTTTGAAGTGAATACGAGGTATACATAACACTCCACAATGAATATTATATCTTATCATGAAACATAGAAATGTGATGCGGTATCCCGATTTAAGAAGCATTAGAACACTATTGCTGTGATACGTTGACATCTGCAAACGCTATTTAATTGCAGGGAAGTGTCGCATTTACATTCTTTTGAAGTGTATCCATTGTATAAGTGACTCTCCGCAATGAATATTATATCTAAACATGAAACATAGGAATGAGATGCAGTATACCGTTTTATGAAGCATTAGAACTCTATTGCTTTGATACGTGGACATCTGCAAACGCTAATTCCTTGCTGGGTAGTGTCGCATTTACATTCTATTGAAAGGAATACGAGGTATACATGACACATAGCAATGAATATTATATATTATCATGAAACATAGAAATGAGATGCTATATCGCGTTTTAAGAAGCATCAGAAATCTATAGCTACGATACGTAGACATCTGCAATCCGTATCTCCTAGCAAGTAAGTGTCGCCTTTACATTCCTCTGAGGAGAATACGAGGAATACATGACACTTCGCGCAGAATATTATATCTTATCATGAAACATGGAAGTTTGATGCGTTATCGCGATTTAAGAAGCATTAGAACTCTATTGCTACGATACGTAGACACATGCAGGCGCTATTTCGTAGCATGGATGTGTCGCAAATACATTCTTTTGGATTGAATACGAGGTAAACATGACACTTCGCAATGAATATTGTAACTTATCATGAAACGCAGAATTGAGGTGCGATATGGCGATTTAAGAAGCATTAGAACTCTATTGCTTCGATACGTAGACATCTGCAAACGCTACTTACTCGGAAGGAAGAGTCGCATTTGCATTCTTTTGAAGTGAAAACGAGGCATATATAATACTCCACAATGAATATTATATCTTATCATGAAACATAGAAATGAGATGCGATATCGCGATTTAAGAATCATTAGTACTCTATTACTTCGATACGCAGTCATCTGCAAACGCTATTTAATAGCAAGGAAGTGTCGCATTTACATTCTTTTGAAGTGAATACGAGGAATACATAACATTCCACAATAAATATTATATCTTATTATGAAACATAGAAATGAGATGCGATATCTCGTTTTGAGAAGCATTAGAACTCTATTGCTACGATGCGCAGGCATCTGCAAACGCTATTTCCTTGCAAGGAAGCGTCGCATTTACATTCTCGTGAAGTGAATACAAGATAAACATAACACTCCACAATGAATATTATCTCTAATCATGGAACGTAGAAATGAGAAGCGATATCGCGATTTATGAAGCATTAGAAATCTATTGCTTCGATACATAAACATCTGTAAACGCTACTTCCTAGCAAGGAAGCGTCGCATTTACATTCTTGTGAAGCGAATACAAGGTAAACATAACACTCCACAATGAATATTATATCTAATCATGGAACATAGAAATGAGAAGCGATATCGCGATTTATGAAGCATGAGAAATCTATTGCTTCGATACGTAGACATCTGCAAACGCTCCTTCCTAGGAAGGAAGTGTCGCAGTTACATTCTTTTGAAGTGAAAACGAGGTATATATAATACTCCACAATGATTATTATATCTAATCATGGAACATAGAAATGAGAAGCGATATCACGATTTATGAAGCATTAGAAATCTATTGCTTCGATTCGTAGACATCTGCAAACGCCACTTCCTCGGAAGGATGTGTCGCAGTTCCATTCTTTTGAAGTGAAAACGAGGTATATATAATACTCCACAATGAATATTATATCTTATCATGAAACATAGAAATGAAGAGCGATTTCGCGTTTTAAGAAGCATTGGAACTCTATTGCATCGATACGTAGACATCTGGAAACGCTATTTCCTAGCAAGGAAGTGTCGCATTTACATTCATTTGATGTGTATGCCATGTACACATGACACTTCGCAATGAATGTTATATCTTATTGTGAGACATAGAAATGAGATGCGATATCGCGATTTATGAAGCATTAGAACTCTATTGCTTCGATACGTAGACATCAGCAAACGCTATTTCCTAGGAAGGAAGTGTCGCAGTTACATTCTTTTGAAGTGAAAACGAGGTATATATAATACTCCACAATGAATATTATATCTAATCATGGAACATAGAAATGAGAAGCGATATCACGATTTATGAAGCATTAGAAATCTATTGCTTCGATACGTAGACATCTGCAAACGCTACTTCCTCGGAAGGAAGTGTCGCAGTTGCATTCTTTTGAAGTGAATACGAGGTATATATAATACTCCACAATGAATATTATATCTTATCATGAAACATAGAAATGAGGAGCGATTTTGCGTTTTAAGAAGCATTGGAACTCTATTGCTTCGATACGCAGACATCTGCAAACGCTACTTCCTAGGAAGGAAGTGTTGCAATTACATTCTTTTGAAGTGAATACGAGGTTATAATAACACTCCATAATGAATATTATATTTTATCGTAAAACAAAGGAATGAGATGCGATATCTCGTTTTAAGAAGCATTAGAAATCTATTGCTACGATATGTAGACATCGGCAGGCGCTATTTCCTAGCAAGGAAGTGTAGCATTTACTTTCTTTTGAAGTGAATACGAGGTATACATAACACTCCACAATGAATATTATATCTAATGATGAAACATAGAAATGAGATGCGATATCCCGTTTTAGGAAGCATTAGAACTCCAATACCACGATACGTAGACATATGCAAACGCTATTTCCTAGCAAGAATGTGTCCGACTTACATTCTCTTGAAGTGATTACGAAGAATACATAAAACTTCGCAATGAATAATATATCTTATCATAAAACATAGAAGGGAGATGCGATATCGCAATTTAAGAAGCAATAGAACTCTATTGCTACGATACGTAGACATCTGGAAACGTAATTTCCTAGAAAGAGAGTGTTGCATTTACATTCATTTGAATTGTAGACGAGGAATACATAACACTTCGCTATGAATATTATATCTTATCATGATACATAGAAATGATGTGCGATATCGCGTTATAAGAAGCATTAGAAATCTATTGCTTCGATACGTGGACATCTGCAAACGCTATTTCGTAGCAAGGAAGCCTCGCACTTACATGCTGTTGAAGTGTATACGAGGTATAAGTAACACTTCGCAATGAATATTATATCTTATCATGAAACATATAAATGAGATGCGCTATGGCGTTTTAAGAAGCATTAGAATTCTATTGCTACGATACATAGGCAACTGCAAACGCTATTTCCTAACAAGGAAGTGTCGCACTTACATTCTTTTGAAGTGAATACGAGGTATGCATGACACTTCGCAATGATTATTATATCCATTCGTGAAACATAGAAATGAGGTGCGATATCGCGATTTAAGCAGCATTAGAACTCTATTGCTTCGATACATAGACATCTGCAAACGCTACTTCCTAGTAAGGAAGTGTCGCATTTAAATTCTTTTGAAGTGAATGCCAGGTATACATGACACTCCGCAATGATTATATCTTATATCTTATCATGAAACATAGAAATGAGATGCGATATCGCTATTTAAGAAGCAATAGATCTCTATTGCTTCAATACGTAGACATCTGCCAACGCTATTTCCTAGGAAGGAAGTGTCGCATTTACATTCACGTGAAGTGTATGAGAGGTATACAAGACACTTCGCAATGAATATTATACCTTATCATGAAACATAGAAATGAGATGCGATATCGCGTTTTGAGAAGCATTAGATCTCTAATGCTACGATACGTAGGTATCTGGAAACGCTATTTCGCAGCAAGGAAGTGTCGCAATTACATTCCTTTCAAGTGAATACGAGGTATACATGACACTTTGCAATGAATATTATATCTCATCATGAAACATAGAAATGTGGTACGATATCTTGTTTTAAGAAGCATTAGAACTCTGCTACTTAGATACGTAGACGTCTGGAAACGTTATTTCGTAGAAAGGAGGTGTCGCATTTGCATTCTTTTGAAGTGAATACAAGGTATACATGACAGATCGCAATAAATATTATATCTTATCATGAAACATAGAAATGAGATGCGATATCGCGTTTTAAGAAGCATTAGAACTCTATTGCTACGATACGTAAGCATCTGCAAACGCTATTTCCTAGCAAGGAAGTGTCGCATTTACATTCCTTTGAAGTAAATACGAGGTATACATGACACTTCGCAATGAGTATTATATCTTATCATGAAACATGGGAATGAGATGCGATATCGCGTTCTAAGAAGCATTAGAACCCTATTGCTTCGATACGTAGACATCTGGAATCGCTTCTTCCTAGCAAGGAAGTGTCGCATTTACATTCATTTGAAGTGTATGCGAGGTATAAATGATACTTCGCAATGAATATTGTATCTTATCATGAAACATAGAAATGATAAGCGATATCGTGTTTTAAGAAGCATTAGAACACTATTGCTACGATACGTAGATATCTGCATTCGCTACTTCCTAGCAAGGAAGTGTCGTATTTACATTCTTTTGGAGTGAATTCGAGGTATACATAACACTCCACAATGAATATTATATGTTACCATGAAACATAGAAATGAGATGCGATTTCGCGACTTAAGAAGCATTAGAACTCTATTGATTCGATACGTAGACATCTGCAAACGCTATATCCCAGCAAGGAAGTGTCGCATTTACATTCATTTGAAGTGTGTGCGAAGTATACATGACACTTCGCAATGAATATTATATCTTATCATGAAACATAGAAGTGACATGCAATATCTCGTTTTAAGAAGCATTAGAAATCTATTGCTTCGATACGTAGACATCTGCAAACGCTATTTTCCAGCAAGCACGTGTCGCATTTACATTCCTTTGAAGTGAATACGAGGTATACATGACACTTCGCAATGAACATTATATCTTATCATGAAACATAGAAATGAGATGCGATATCTCGTTTTAAGTAGCATTAGAACTCTATTGATGCGATACGTAGACATCTGCAAACGCTATTTCCCAGCAAGGAAGTGTCGCATTTACATTCCTTCGAAGTGAATACGAGGTATACCTAACACTCCACAATGGTTATTGTATCTAATCATGAAACATAGAAATGAGATGCGATATCGCGATTTAAGAAGCATTAGAACTCTATTGCTACAATACGTAGACATCTGCAAACGCTATTTCGTAGCAAGGAAGCCTCGCACTTACATGCTTTTGAAGTGTATACGAGGTATAAGTAACACTTCGCAATGAATATTATATCTTATCATGAAACATATAAATGAGATGCGCTATGGCGTTTTAAGAAGCATTAGAATTCTATTGCTACGATACATAGGCAACTGCAAACGCTATTTCCTAGCAAGGAAGTGTTACACTTACATTCTTTTGAGGTGAATACAAGGTTTACATAACACTCCACAATGAATATTACATCTTATCACGAAACAGAAATGGGATGCGATTTCGCGATTTAAGAAGCATTAGAACACTATTGCTTCGATACGCAGACATCTGCAAACGCTATTTCCTAGCAAGGAAGTGTCGCATTTACATTCATTTGAAATGTATGCGAGGTATACATGACACATCGCAATGAATATTATATCTTATCATGAAGCATAGATATGAGATGCGATATCGCTATTTAAGAAGCATTAGAACTCTATGCTTCGATACGTAAACATCTGCAAACGCCATTTCCTAGCAAGGACGTGTCGCATTTACATTCTTTTAATGTGAATACGAGGTATAAATAATATTCCACAATGAATATTATATCTTATCATGAAACATAGAAATGGGATGCGATATCGCGATGTAAAAAGCATTAGAACTACATTGCTACGATACGTAGACATCTGCAAACGCTATTTCCTATAGCAAGGATGTGTCGCATCTACATTCACTCGAAGATCATGAGAGGTATAAGTGATACTTTGCAATGAATATTATATCTTATCATGAATCATAGATGTGAGATGCGACATCGCGTTTTAAGAAGAATTAGAACTCTATTGCTACGATACGTAGATATCAGGAAACGCTGTTTCCTAGCATGGAAGTGTCGCATTTACATTCTATTGAAGTGAATACGACGTATACATAACACTGCATAATGAATATTATATCTTATCATAAAACATAGATGTGAGATGCGATATCGCGTTTTAAGAAGCATTAGAACTCTATTGCTTCGATACGTAGACAACTGCAAACGCTACTTCCTAGCAATGAAGTGTCGCATTTACATTCTTTTGAAGTGAATACTAGGTATGCATGACACTTCGCAATGAATATTATATCTTACCATGAATCATGGAAATGAGATTCGATATCGCGATTTAAAAAGCATTAGAACACTATTGCTACGATACGTAGACATCTGCGAACGCAATTTAATAGCAAGGAAGTGTCGCATTTACATTCTTTTGAAGTGAATACGAGGTATACATGACACTTCGCAATGAATTTTATATCTTATCATGAAACATAGAAATGAGAGGCGATATCGATATTTAAGAAGCATTAGAACTCTATTGCTCCGTTACGGAGAAATCTGCAAACGCTATTTCCTAGCGAGGAAGGGTCGCATTTACATTCACTTGAAGTGTATGGGAGGTATAAGTGACACTTCGCAATGAATATTATATCTTATCATGAAACATAGAAATGAAATGCGATATCGGGTGCTGAGAAGCATTTGAAATCTGTTGCTACGTTACGTAGACATCTGCCAACGCTGTTTCCTAGCAAGATAGTGTCGCATTTACATTAACTTGAAGTGTATGCGAAGAATGCGTAACACTTCGCAATGAATATTATATCTTATCATGAAACGTTGTAATGAGATGCGATTTCCAGATTTAAGAAGCATTGGAACTGTATTGCTTCGATACGTAGACATCTGCGAACGCTATTTCCTAGCAAGGAAGTGTCGCATTTACATTCACTTGAAGTGTATGCGATGTATACAAGACATTTCGCGATGAATATTACATCTTACCATGAAACATAGAAATGAGATGCGATATCGCGCTCTGAGAAGCATTAGAACTCTAATGCTACGATACGTAGACATCTAAAAACGCTATTTAATATCGAGGAAGTGTCGCATTTACATCCTTTTGAAGTGAATACGAGGTATGCATGACACTTCGCATTGAATATTATGTCTTAACATGAAATATAGAAATGAGATGCGATATCCCGTTTTAAGAAGCATAAAACACAATTGCTACAATATGTAGACATCTGCAAACGCCATTTCCTAGCAAGGAAGTGTCACATTTACATTCTTTTTAAGTATAGACGATATATACATAACACTTCGCAATGAATACTATATGTTATCATGAAACATAGAAATGGGATGCGATATCGCGTTTTAAGAAGCATTAGAACTCTATTGCTTCGATACGGAGACATCTGCAAACGCTATATCCTAGGAAGGAAGTGTCGCATTTACATTCTTTTGAAGTGAATACGAGGTATACGTAACAGTCCACAAGGAATATTATATCTTATCACGAATCATGGAAATGAGATGCGATATCGCGATATAAGAAGCATTAGAGCTCTATTTCTTCGATACGGAGACATCTGGAAACTCTAATTCCTGGCAAGAAAGTGTCGCATTTACATTCATTTGAAGTGTATGCGATGTATACATGATACTTCGCAATGAATATTATATCTTGTCATGAAACATAGAAGTGAGATGCGATATCGCGTTTTAACAAGCATTGGAACTCTAATGCTACGATACGTAGACATCTGCAAACGCTATTTCCTAGCATGGAATTGTCATATTTACATTCTTTTGAAGTGAATACGATGTATACATGTGTCACGTCTCGTGGTGCGATTGTACTCGATCCGATGGCACGATTCGTATCCTTTCCCGTAAACCTACGCGAATTGCGACGGGGCCGGGTTCGTTGGCGGTCGGAACTCGATTTAACCAAAATTACGCCTTAAAACATACCTTTCGTTGTCTTCTTTATGCTGTTTCGCATCTCGTTCCAGGTGTCTATGGCGCTGTGGTTCCGTGACCGGAATAGCAGCCGCGTACTGCTGGACCAGCGGAGCGTCGACGGGAATGAGTCTCCAGGCAGGCGAGCTGCGGCTGGAGGAAACTGGCGCTGGAACCAGGCGATCGTGGATTCGATTTGGACGTACGGCTGCGAATACCTCCTTCTCAGGAACGGAAACGGCGTTGCAGGCTTATGGATGTCCGGATGTACAACTCGCGTATTCACGAATGAGGCGGCGTAGATATTCTTTCCTCCCCGCGCGTCGTGTACGCCTTTTCGGTGGCTCGAGATTTATCAAGGGCGCTTGCACTAGGACAGAGTACGGCTCGGCCAAGCGATGGTGCTCTCTGGCTTACCGAGGTCGATCCTTGTTCAAGATACCTTGGATACGATGGAAATGCAGCAAGAGCAGTCGAGCATTGGAGCACTCAAAGACCGTCCAGCGTACAGAACTGTCGCAGATGAATCGTGTGAATTGAACAAGAATCGCAAGCGTACACGTGGAATAGAATTTAAGGAACTTGTAATCGAATAAAGAGACTTAGATTTGGTAAAAGAAGTGTATATTCTATAATATCACTATCCTACTACACTATACTATGTTTAAGTTATCAACTAAAGATATAATTTGAAATAGAAATAGAACTAAGTTACAATAAGGACTCCGCTAAAGGAGATGCGATACAGTCGGCTGCATGAGAGCTGACAGCTCGTAGCAGAGGAGCGTATTGCTCGATTCGGAGTTGAGATTAGAACTGTGTCCGAGATGGGACTCGATGGAATTGATCTCTCGGTGGCGCGTCCGCGACCTCCTCGGGTCGCGCGGCCCGCGAGTCGCTGGGCCCTTCGAGTGGGGCGTACGGTCGTAGTGGGGCGGCCGCTCGGCCCTCGCGGTGGGGCGGCCGGTCGGAGTGGGGTGCGGCTCGCGTTCAGCGTGAGCCGCGAGCGTCGAGTGCGCGCGGGCGCGCCTCGCAGCTTATATTCTATATGTCTTAGAAATTATGACTGTACAAATATTCGCTCAAATCTAGGTGTATGTCGGATTGTGTATGTACATGATTTGTGTACAGTGCTTAATCTAGAATCGCGTTATGAGAAATAAGCGTATGGTTGTGTGATCGCAAGTAATTGGGATTCGTACGTGGAGAGGTATTCCTCGTCCTCGTGGCGTTGTCTCCTCGTCTTGGGGCGTCGAATTGTCGTGCGGCCCGTGTATGGAGGATCCGGATACCGGTGCTGGTGGAAGACCGGTGTCCCGGTTGTGGATGCTGCGGATGGTGGTTGACGCCAGAGGGTGGAAGGCGGTGCGCCTGACGTCATAATATTCATTGCGAAGTGTTATGTACTCCTCGTACTCACTACAAATTAATGTAAATGCGACAATTCCCTGCTAGGAAGTAGCGTTTCCAGATGTCTACGTATCGAAGCAATAGTGTTCTAACTCTTCTTAAATCGCGATATTGCATCTCATTTCTATATTTCGTGATAAGATATAATATTCATTGTGGAGTGTTACGTATACCTCGTATTCACTTCAAAAGAATGTAAATGCGACACTTGCTTGGAGGGAAATAGTGTTTGCACATGTCTACGTCTCGAAGAACTAGAGTTCTAATGCTTCTTAAATCGCCGTATCGCATCTCATTTCGATCTTTCATGATAAGATATAATACTCATTGCGAAGTGTCATGTATGCCTCGTATTGCTTTCAAAAGAAAGGAAGTGCGACACTTCCTTGCTAGGAAATTGCGTTTCCAGATGTCTACGTATCGAAGCAATAGTGTTTTAATACTTCTTAAAACGCGACATAGCACCTCATTTCTATGCTTCGTAATAAGATATAATATTCATTGTGGAGTGTTACGTAGACATCGTATTCACCTCAAAAGAATGTTAATGCCACACGTCCATGCTAGGAAATAGCGTTTTGCAGATATCTACGTATCGAAGAATTAGAGCTCTAATGCTTCCTAAAACGCGATAACGCATCACATTTCTATGTTTCGTGATAAGATATAATATTCATTGCGAATTGTCATGTATACCTCGTATTCACTTCAAAAGAATGTAAGTGCGACACTTCCTTGCTATTAAATAGCGTTTGCAGATGTCTACGTATCGTAGCAATAGAGTTCTAATGCTTCTTAAAGCGCGATATCGCATCTCATTTCCATGTTTCATGATAATACTACTACATCCTAGCAAGGATGTGCAGCATTTACAATCTTTTGAAGTGAACACGATGTATACATGACACTTCGCAAAAAATATTATATCTTATCATGAAACATAGAAATAAGATGCGATATTGCGTTTTAAGAAGCATTAGAACTCTATTGCTGCGATACGTAGACATATGGAAGCGCTATTTCCTAGAAGGGAAGTTTCGCATTTACATTCTTTTGAAATGAATACGAGGTATACAATACACTTCGCAATGAACATTATATCTCATCATGAGCCATAGAAATGACATGCGATATCGCGGTTTAAGAAGCATTAGAACACTACTGCTACGATGCGTAGATATCTGGAAACGCTATTTCCTAGCATAGAAGTTTCGCATTTACATTCATTTGAGGTGTGTGGGAGGTATAAGTGACACTTCGCAATGAATATTACATCTTATCATGATTCATAGAAATGAGATGCGATATCTCGTTTTAAGAAGCACTAGGACTCTATTGCTTCAATACATAGACATCTGGCATCGCTATTTCCTAGCAAGGAAGTGTCTCATTTACACTCATTTGAAGTATATGCGAGGTATACATGACACTCCGCAATGAATATTATATCTTATCTTAAAACGTAGGAATGAAATCCGATATCTCGTTTTAAGAAGCATTGGAACTCTGCTGCTTCGATACGTAGAAATCTGCCATCGCTATATCCTAGCAACGAAGTGTCGCATTTACATTCATTTGAAGTGTATGCGAGGTATACATAACACTGCACAATGAATATTATATCTTATCATGAAACATAGAAATGAGATGCGACATCTAGTTTTAAGAAGCATTAGAACTCCATTGCTGCGATACGTAGACATCTGGAAACGATATTTCCTAGCAAGGAAGTGTCGCATTTACATCCTTTGAAGTGTAGGCGAGGAATACATAATACTTCGCAATGAATATTATATCTTATCATGAAACATGGACACGAGATGCGATATCGCGATTTAAAAAGCATTAGAACCCTATTGCTGCGAAACGTAGATATCTGCGAACGACATTTAATAGAAAGGAAGTGTCGCATTTACATTCTTTTGATGTGAATACGAGGTATACATAACACTCCACAATGAATATTACATCTTATCACGAAACATAGAAATGAGAAGCGATATCGCGATTTAAGAAGCATTTGAAATCTATAGCTTCGATGCGTAGACATCTGCAAACGCTACCTCCTAGCAAGGAAGCGTAGCATTTACATTCTTATGATGTGAGTACAAGGTAAACATAACACTCCACAATGAGTATTATATCTTATCATGAAACATAGAAATGAGATGCGACATCTCGTTTTAGAAAGCGTTAGAACTCTATTGTTTCGATACGTAGATACCTGTCAATGCCATATCCTAGCAAGGAAGTGTCGCATTTACATTCTTTTGTGGTGAATACGAGGTATACATGACACTTCGCAATGAATATTATATCTGATCATGAAGCATAGATATGAGATTCGATATTGCTATTTAAGAAGATTGGAACTCTATTCCTCCGATACGTAGGCATCTGCAAACACTACTTCCTAGCAATGAAACGTCGCATTTACATTCTTTTGAAGTGAATACGAGGTATACATAACACTTCGCAATGAATATTATATGTTGTCTTGAAACATAGAAATGAGATGCGATATCGCGTTTTGAGATGCAATAGAAATCTAATGCTACGATACGCAGAAATCTGCAAACGCTATTTCCTAGCAAGGAAGTGTCGCATTTACATTCTTTTGAAGTGAATGCGAGGTATACATAACATTGCACAATGAATATTATATATCATCATGAAACATAGAAATGAGATGCGATATCGCGATATAAGATGCATTAGAACATTATTGCTTCGATACGTAGATATCTGCAAACTCTATTTCCTAGCAAGGAATTGTCGCATTTACATTCATTTGAAGTGAATACGAGGAATACATGAAACTTCGCAATGAATATTATATCTTATCATGAAACATAGATATGAGATGACATATCCCGTTTCAAGAAGCATTAGAACTCTATTACTTCGATACGTAGACATTTGCAATCGCTATTTCCCAGCAAGGAAGTGTCGCATTTACATTCATTTGAAGTGTATGCGAGGTATACATAACACTTCGCAATGAATATTATATGTTGTCATGAAACATGGAAATGAGAAGCGATATCTCGTTTTAAGAAGCATTATAACACGCTTGATACGATACGTAGACATCTGCAAACTCTATTTCCTAGCAAGGAAGTGTCGCATTTACATTCATTTGTAGTGTATGCGATGTATACGTGACACTTCGCAATAAATATTATATCTTATCATGAAACATAGAAATGATATGCGATATTGCGTTTTGAGATGCGATAGAAATCTATAGCTACGATACGCAGAAATCTGCAAACGCTATTTCCTAGCAAGGAAGTGTCGCATTTACATTCTTTTGAAGTGAATGCGAGGTATAAATAACATTGCACAATGAATATTATATATTATCATGAAACATGGAAATGAAATGCGATATCGCGATGTAAGATGCATTAGAACTTTTTTGCTTCGATACGTAGATATCTGCAAACTCTATTTCCTAGCAAGGAAGTGTCGCATTTACATTCATTTGAAGTGTATGCGAGGTATACATAACACTTCGCAATGAATATTATATGTTGTCATGAAACATAGAAATGAGATGCGATATCGCGTTTTGAGATGCAATAGAAATCTAATGCTATGATACGCAGAAATCTGCAAACGCTATTTCCTAGCAAGGAAGTGTCGCATTTACATTCTTTTGAAGTGAATGCGAGGTATACATAACATTGCACAAAGAATATTATATATCATCATGAAACATAGAAATGAGATGCGATATCGCGATATAAGATGCATTAGAACTTTATTGCTTCGATACGTAGACATCTGCAAACTCTATTTCCTAGCAAGGAATTGTCGCTTTTACATTCATTTGAAGCGAATACGAGGAATACATGAAACTTCGCAATGAATATTATATCTTATCATGAAACATAGATATGAGATGACATATCCCGTTTCAAGAAGCATTAGAACTCTATTACTTCGATACGTAGACATTTGCAATCGCTATTTCCCAGCAAGGAAGTGTCGCATTTACATTCATTTGAAGTGTATGCGAGGTATACATAACACTTCGCAATGAATATTATATGTTGTCATGAAACATGGAAATGAGAAGCGATATCTCGTTTTAAGAAGCATTATAACACGCTTGCTACGATACGTAGACATCTGCAAACTCTATTTCCTAGCAAGGAAGTGTCGCATTTACATTCATTTGTAGTGTATGCGATGTATACGTGACACTTCGCAATAAATATTATATCTTATCATGAAACATAGAAATGATATGCGATATTGCGTTTTGAGATGCAATAGAAATCTATAGCTACGATACGCAGAAATCTGCAAACGCTATTTCCTAGCAAGGAAGTGTCGCATTTACATTCTTTTGAAGTGAATGCAAGGTATAAATAACATTGCACAATGAATATTATATATTATCATGAAACATGGAAATGAAATGCGATATCGCTATGTAGGATGCATTAGAACTTTTTTGCTTCGATACGTAGATATCTGCAAACTCTATTACCTAGCAAGGAAGTGTCGCATTTACATTCATTTGAAGTGTATGCGAGGTATACATAACACTTCGCAATGAATATTATATGTTGTCATGAAACATAGAAATGAGATGCGATATCGCGTTTTGAGATGCAATAGAAATCTAATGCTACGATACGCAGAAATCTGCAAACGCTATTTCCTAGCAAGGAAGTGTCGCATTTACATTCATTTGAAGTGTATGCGAGGTATACATAACACTTCGCAATGAATATTATATGTTGTCATGAAACATGGAAATGAGAAGCGATATCTCGTTTTAAGAAGCATTATAACACGCTTGCTACGATACGTAGACATCTGCAAACTCTATTTCCTAGCAAGGAAGTGTCGCATTTACATTCATTTGAAGTGTATGCGAGGTATAACATAACACTTCGCAATGAATATTATATGTTGTCATGAAACATAGAAATGAGATGCGATATCGCGATATAAGATGCATTAGAACTTTATTTGCTTCGATACGTAGACATCTGCAAACTCTATTTCCTAGCAAGGAATTGTCGCATTTACATTCATTTGAAGTGAATACGAGGAATACATGAAATTTTGCAATGAATATTATATCTTATCATGAAACATAGAAATGAGATAACATATCCCGTTTCAAGAAGCATTAGAACTCTATTACTTCGATACGTAAACATTTGCAATCGCTATTTCCCAGCAAGGAAGTGTCGCATTACATTCTTTTGAAGTGAATGCGAGGTATACATGACACTTCGCAATTAATATTATATCTTATCATGAAATATAGAAATGAGATGCGATATCGCGTTTTGAGAAGCATTAGAACTCTATTGCCACGATACGTAGACATCTGCAAACGCTATTTCCTAGCAAGGAAGTGTCGCATTTACATTCATTTGAAGTGTATGCGATGTATATGTGACACTTCGCAATAAATATCATATCTTATCGTGAAACACAGAAATGTAATGCGATATCGCGTTTTGAGATGCAACAGAAATCTAATGCTACGATACGCAGAAATCTGCAAACGCTATTTCCTAGCAAGGAAGTGTCGTATTTACATTCTTTTGAGTGTGAATACGAGGTATACATAACACTCCACAATGAATATTATGTCTTATCATAAAACATAGAAATGAGATGCGATATGGCGATTTTAAAAAGCATCTAGAACTCTATTGCTACGATACGTAGATATCTGCAGACGCTATTTCCTAGCAAGGAAGTGTCGCATTCACATTCATTTGAAGTGAATACTAGGTATACACAACACTCCACAATGAATATCATATCTTATAAGTGAAACATAGAAATGAGATGCGATATGACGATTTAAGAAGCATTATATATGTATATATTGCTTGCTAATAATACATTATATATGCATTATATTGCTTCGATACGTATACATCTGCAATCGCTACTTCCAAGCAAGGAAGTGTCGCATTTACATTCATTTGAAGTGTATGCGAGGTATACATAACAATCCACAATGAAAATTATATCTTATCATGAAGCATATAAATGAGGATCGATTTCGCGTTTTAAGAAGCATTAGAACTCCATTGCTACGATACGTAGACATCTGCAAACGCTAATTGCTAGCAAGCAAGAGTCGCATTTTCAATCTTTTGAAGTGAATACGAGGTATACATAACACTCCACAATGAATATTATATCTTATCATGAAACATAGAAATGAGATGCCATATCGTGATTTGAGAAGCATTAGAACTCTATTACTTCGATACGTAGACATCTGCAAGCGCTATTTCCTTTCAAGGAAGTGTCGCATTTACATTCATTTGAAGTGTGTGCGAGGTATACATGGCACTTCGCTATGAATATTACATCTTATCATGAAACATAGAAATGAAATGCGATATCGCGTTTTGAGAAGCATTAGAACACTAATGCTACGATACGTAGACATCTGCAGACTCTATTTCCTAGCAAGGAAGTGTCGCATTTACATTCTTTTGAAGTGAATACGAGGTATACACAACACTCCACAATGAATATTATATCTTATCGTGAAGCATAGAAATGATGAGCGATTTCGCGTTTTAAGAAGCATTAGAAATTAATTGCTTCGATACGTAAACATCTGCAGACGCTATTTCCTAGGAAAGAAGTGTGGCATTTACATTCATTTAAAGTGTAGACGAGGAATACGTAACACTTCGCAATGAATATCATATATTATCATGAGACATAGAAATGATATGCGATTTCGCGTTTTAAGAAGCATTAGAACTCTATTGCTTCGATGCGGAGACATCTGCAATCGCTACTTCCTAGCAAGGAAGTGTCGCATTTACATTCTTTTGAAGCGCATAGGAAGTATACATAACACTCCACAATGAATATTATATCTTATCATGAAACAGAAGTGCGATGCGATATCGCGATTTAAGAGGGATTAGAACTCTATTGCTTCGATACGTAGACATCTGCAAATGCTATTTCCTAGCAAGGAAGTGTCGCATTTACATTCTTTTGAAGCGCATAGGAAGTATACATAAAACTCCACAATGAATATTATATCTTATCATGAAACATAGAAATGAGATGCGATATCGCGATTTTATAAGCATTAGAACTCTATTGCTACGATACGTAGACATCTGCAAATGCTATTTCCTAGCAAGGAAGTGTCGCATTACATTCTTTTGAAGTGAATACGAGGTATACATGACACTTCGCAATGAATATTATATCTTATCATGAAACATAGAAATGAGATGCTATAGCGCGTTTTAAGAAGCATTCGAACACTACTTCTGCGATACGTAGACATCTGCAAACGCTATTACCTAGAAATGAAGTGTCTCATTTACATTCATTTGAAGTGTATGCGAGGTATAAGTGACACTTCGCAATGAATATTATATTTTGTCATCAAATATAGAAATGAGATGCGATATCGCGAATTAAGAAGCACCAGTACTCTGTTGCTTCGATACGTAGACATCTACAAGCGCTATTTCCTAGCAAGGAACTGTCGTATTTACATTCATTTGAAGTGTAGACGAGAAATACATAATACTTCGCAACGAATATTATATCTTATCATGAGACATAGAAATGAGATGCGATATCTCGATTTAAAAGGCATTAGAACACTATTGCTACGATACGTAGACATCTGCAAACGCTATTTAATAGCAAGGAAGTGTCGGATTTACATTCTTTTGAAGTGAATACGAGGTATACATAACACTCCACAATGAATATTATACCTTTTCATGAAACATAGAAATGAGCAGCGATTTCGCGTTTTAGGAAGCATTAGAACCCTGTTGCATCGATACGTAGACATCTGCCATCGCTATATCCTAGCAAGGAAGTGTCGCATTTACATTCATTTGAAGTGTAGACGAGATATACATAGCACTGCGCAATGAATATTATATCTTATCATGAAACATAGAAATGTGGAGCTATTTCGCGTCTCAGGAAGCATTAGAAATCTATTGCTTCGCTACGTAGACATCTGCAGACGCTATTACCTAGCAAGGAAGTGTTGCATTTACTATCTTTTGAAGTGAATACGAGGTATACATAATAATCCACAATGAAAATTATATCTTATCATGAAGCATATAAATGATGATCGATTTCGCGTTTTAAGAAGCATTAGAACTCTATTGCTACGATACGTAGACATCTGCAAACGGTAATTCCTAGCAAGCAAGAATCGCATTTTCAATCTTTTGAAGTGAATACGAGGTATACATAACAATCCACAATGAATATTATATATTATCATGTAACGTGGAATTGAGGTGCGATATCGCGATTTAAGAAGCATTGGAATACTACTGCTTCGATACGTAGACATCTGCAAACGCTACTTCCTTGCAAGGATGTGTCGCATTTACATTCTTTTGAATTGAATACGAGGTATACATAACACTCCACAATGAATATTATATCTTATCATGAAGCATATAACTGAGATGCGATATCGCCTTTTGAGAAGCATTAGAACGCTACTGCTACGATACGTAGACATCTGCAGACACTATTTCTTAGTAAGGAAGTGTCGCTTTTACATTCTTTTGAAGTGAATACGAGGTATACATAACACTCCACAATGAATATTACTACTTATCATAAAGCATATAAATGAGGAGCGATTTCGCGTTTTAAGAAGCATTAGAACTCTATTGCTACGATACGTAGACATCTGCAAACCCTAATTCCTAGCAAGGAAGTGTAGCATTTTCAACCTTTTGAAGCGAATACGAGGTATACATAACACTCCAGAATCAATATTATATCTTATCATGAAACATAGAAATGAGATGCGGTATCCCGATTTAAGAAGCATTAGAAATTCCTTGCTTCGATACGTAGACATCTACAAACGCTATATCCTAGCAATGAAGTGTCGCATTTACAATCTTTTGAAGTGTATACGACATATACATAACAATTCGCAATGAATATTATATCTTACCGTGAAGCATAGAAATGAGATTCGATATCACGTTTTAAGAAGCATTAGCACTCTATTGCTTCGATGCGTAGACATCTGGAGACGCTATTTCGTAGAAAGGAAGTGTCGGATTTACATTCTTTTGAAGTGAATACGAAGTATACATAACACTGCACAATGTATATTATATCTTATCATGAAACATAGAAATGAGATGCGATATCGCGTTTTAAGAAGCATTAGAACACTATTGCTTCGATACCTAGAAATCTGGAAACTCTATTTCCTAGGAAGGAATTGTCGCATTTACATTCATTTGAAGTGAATACGAGGTATACATGACACTTCGCAATGAATATTATATCTTGTCATGAAACATAGAAATGAGTTGCGACATCTTGTTTTAGGAAGCGTTAGTACCCTATTGCTACGATACGTAGTCATCTGCAAACGCTACTTCCTAGCAAGGAAGTGTCGCATTTACATTATTTCGAAGTGAATACGAGGTATACATAACACTTCGCAATTAATAGTAAATCTTATCATGAAACATAGAAATGAGTCCCGATATCCCGTTTTAAGAAGCATTAGATCTCTATTGCTTCGACACGTAGACATCTGGAAACGCTACTTGCCAAGAAGGAAGTATCGCAGTTACATTCATTTGAAGTGAATACGAGGTATACATAAAACTCCACAATTAATATTATATCTTATCACGAAAGGTAGAAGTGAGGTGCGATATCACGATTTAAGAAGAATTAGAACACTATTGCCTCGATACGTAAACATCTGCAAACGCTACTTCCTAGCAAGGAAGTGTCGCATTTACATTGCTTGGAAGTGAATATGAAGTATACATGACACTCCGCAATGAATATTGTATCTTATCATAAAACATAGAAATGAGATGCGATATCGCCTTCTACGGAGGACTAGATCTCTAATGCTACGATACGTAGACATTTGCAAACGCTATTTCCTAGCAAGGGTGTGTCGCATATACATTCTTTTGAAGTGAATACGAAGTATACATGATACTTCGCAATTAATATTATATCTTATCATGAAACATAGAAATCAGATGCGACATCTCGTTTTAAGAAGCATTAGAAATCTATTGCTTCGAAACGGAGACATCTGCAATCGCTATTTCCTGGCAATGAAGTGTCGCATTTACATTCTTTTGAAGTGAATACGAGGTGTACATGACACTTCGCAATGAATATTATCTCTTATCATGAAACATAGAAGTGATGTGCGATATCACGTTTTAAGAAGCATTAGAACTTTATTGCTACGATACATAGACATCAGCAAACGCTATTTCCTAGCATGGAAGTGTCGCATTTACATTCTTTTAAAATGAATACGAGGTATACATGACACTTCGCAATGAATATTATATCTTGTCATGAAACATAGAAGTGAGATGCGACACCTCGTTTTAAGAAGCATTAGAGCACTATTGTTTCGATACGTAGACATGTGGAAACGCTATTCCCTAGCAAGGAATTGTCGCATTTACATTGTTTTGAAGTGAATACGAGGTATTCATGACTCTTCACAATGAATATTATACCTTATCATGAAACATAGAAATGAGTTGCGATATCTTGTTTTTTAGAAGCTTTAGTACTCTATAGCTTCGGTGCGTAGACATTTGCAAACGCTATTTAATAGCAGTGAAGTGTCGCATTTACATTCTTTAGAAGTGAATACGAAGTATACATGATACTTCGCAATTAATATTATATCTTATCATGAAACATAGAAATCAGATGCGACATCTCGTTTTAAGAAGCATTAGAACTCTATTGCTTCGAAACGGAGACACCTGCAAACGCTATTTCCTGGCAATGAAGTGTCGCATTTACATTCTTTTGAAGTGAATACGAGGTGCACATGACACTTCGCAATGAATATTATCTCTTATCATGAAACATCGAAGTGAGGTGCGATATCACGTTTTAAGAAGCATTAGAACTTTATTGCTACGATACGTAGACATCAGCAAACGCTATTTCCTAGCATGGTAGTGTCGCATTTACATTCTTTTAAAGTGAATACGAGGTATGCATGGCACTTCGCAATGAATATTACATCTTGTCATGAAACATAGAAGGGAGATGCGACATCTCGTTTTAAGAAGCATTAGAGCTCTATTGTTTCGATACGTAGACATGTGGAAACGCTATTCCCTAGCAAGGAAGTATTGCATTTACATTGTTTTGAAGTGAATACGAGGTATTCATAACTCTTCGCAATGAATATTATATCTTATCATGGAGCGCATAAATGTGTTGCGGTATCGCGCTAAAAAAGCATTAGAACTCTATTGCTACGATACGTAGACATATGCAAACGCTATTTAATAGCGAGGAAGAGTCGCATTTGCATTCTTTTGAAGTGAATACGAGGTACACATAACACTGCACAATGTATATTGTACCTTATCACGAAATATAGAAATGAAAAGCGATTTCGCTATTTAAGAAGCATTAGCACTCTATTGCTTCGATACATAGACATATGGAGACGCTATTTCCTTGCAAGGAAGTGTCGTATTTACATTCATTTGAAGTGTATGCGAGGTATATGTGACACCTCGCAATGAATATTATATCTTACAATGAAACATAGAAATGAGGTGCGGTATCCCGTTTTAAGAAGCATTACAACTCTATTGCTTCGATACGTATACATCTGCAAACGCTATTTAAAAGCAGGGAAGTGTCGCATTTACATTCTTTTGAAGTGAATACGAGGTATACATGACACTTCGCAATGAATGTTATCTCTTAACATGAAACATAGATATGAGATGCGATATCCCCATTTAAGAAGCATTAGAGATCTATTGCTTCGATACGTAGACATCCGGAAAAAGCTATTTCCTAGCATGGAAGTGTCGCATTTACATTCCTTTTAAATGAAATGCGCAATGAATATTATATCTTATCATGAAACATAGAATTGTGATGCGATATCTCGTTTTAAGAAGCATTAGATCACTATTACTTCGATACGTAGACATCTGGAATCGCTATTTCCTAGCAAGGGAGTGTGGCATTTACATTCCTTTGAAACGTATACGAGGTACACATGACAATTCGCAATGAATATTATATCTTATCATAAAACATAGGAATGAAATGCGATATCGCAATTTAAGAAGCAAGAGATATCTACTGCTTCAATACGCAGACATCTGCAAACGCTATTTAATAGCATGGAAGTGTCGCATTTACAATCTTTTGAAAGTAATACGAGGCATACATGACACTCCGGAAAGAATATTATATCTTATCGTAAAAGATAGAAATGAGATGCGATATCTCGTTTTAAGAAGCACTTTAACTCTGTTGCTTCGATACGTAGACACTTGCCATCGCTATATCCTAGCAAGGAAGTTTCGCATTTACGTTCCTTTGAAGTGAATACGAGGTATTCGTAACACTAAACAATGAATATTATACGTTATCATGAAACATCGAAATCAGGATCGATTTCGCGTTTTAAGCAGCATTAGAATTCCTTTGTTACGATTCGTACACATCTGCAATCGCTATTTCCTAGCAAGGAAGTTTCGCATTTACAATCTTTTGAAGTGAATACGAGGTATACATAACACTCGACAATGAATATTATATCTTATCATGAAACATAGAAATGAGAAGCGATATGGCGATTTAAGAAGCATTAGAATGCTATTGCTGCAATACGGAGACATCTGCAAACGCTATTTCCTAGCAAGGAAGTGTCTCATTTACATTCTTTTAAAGTCAATACGAGGTATACATGACACGTCGCAATGAATATTATATCTCATCTTGAAACATAGAAATGAGATGCGATATCGTGTTTTCAGAAGCATTAGAACTCTATTGCTTCGATACGGAGACATCTGCAAAAGCCACTTCCTAGGAAGGAAGTGTCGCATACACATTCATTTGAAGTGTAGATGAGGAATACATAACACTTTGCAATGAATATTATATCTTATCATGTAACATAGAAATGAGATGTGATATCGCGTATTAAGAGGCAATAGAACTCTGTTGCTACGGTACGTAGACATCTGCAGACGCTATTTCCTAGCAAGAAAGTTTCGCATTTACGTTCCTTTGAAGTGAATAAGAGGTATTCGTAACACTCCACAATGAATATTATACGTTATCATGAAACATCGAAATCAGGATCGATTTCACGTTTTAAGCAGCATTAGAATTCCTTTGTTACGATTCGTACACATCTGCAATCGCTATTTCCTAGCAAGGATAGTGTCGCATTTACAATCTTTTGAAGTGAATACGAGGTATACATAACACTCGACAATGAATATTATTATCTTATCACGGCACATAGAAATGAGATGCGATATCTCGTTTTAGGAGAGCACTAGAACCCTATTGCTTCGATAAGTTGAATTCTGCCATCGGTACTTCCTAGCAAGGAAGTGTCGCATTTACATTCATTTGAAGTGTATTGCGTGGTATACATGACACTTCGCAGTGGATATTATATCTTATCATGAAACATCGAAATGAGAATCGATATCGCGTTTTAAGAAGCATTAGAATTCTATTTCTTCGATACGTAGACATCTGCAAACGCTAATTAATAGCAAGGAAGTGTCAGATTTACATTCTTTTGAAGTGAATACGAGGTATACATGACACGTCGCAATGAATAATATAACTTATCATGGGCACATAGTAATGAGATGGGATATCTCGTTTTAGGAAGTATTAGAACTCTATTGCTTCGATAAGTAGAATTCTGCCATCGGTACTTCTCGCGCAAGGAAGTGTCGCATTTACATTCATTTGAAGTGTTATGCGTGGTATGCATGACACGTCGCAATTAATATTATATCTTATCATGAAACATAAAAATGAGATGTGATGTGGCGATTTAAGAAGCATTAGAACTCTATTGCTTCAATATGTAGAGACATCTGCATACGCTATTTCCAAGCAAGGAGGTGTCGCATTTACCTTCATTTGTAGTGTATGCGAGGTATACATGACACTTCGCAATGAATAATTATATCCATTCATGAAACATAGAAATGAGATGCGATATCTCGTTTTAAGAAGCATTAGAACTCTTTTGCTCCGTTACGTAGACATCTGACATCGCTACATCCTAGCAAGTATGTGTCGCATTTACATTCTTTTGAAGTGTGTGCGAGGTAATACATGACACTTTTCGCAATGAATATTATGTTTTATCATGAAGCATATAAATGTGATGCGATATCGCGTTTTGAGAAAGATTAGAACCCTATTGCTATGACACGCAGACATATGCAAACGCTATTTCCTAGCAAGGAAGTGTCGCATTTACATTCTTTTTGAAGTGAATTCGAGGTATACATGACACTTCGCAATGAATATTATATCTTATCATGATACATAGAAAATGAGATGCGATATCGCGGTTTAAGGAGCATTAGACATCTATTGCTACGATACGTAGACATCTGCAGACGCTAAGTTCCTAGGAAGGAAGTGTCGCACTTAACATTCTTTTGAAGTGAATACGAGGTATACATGACACTGCGCAATGAAATATTATACCTTATCACGAAACATAGAAATGAGATGCGATATCGCGTTTTGAGAAGCAATAGATCTCTAACGATACGATACGGAGACATCTGCAAACGCTATTTCCTAGCAAGCAAGGGTCGCAGTTTACATTCTTTTGAAGTGAATATATGGTATACATAACAATCCACAATGAATATTATACCTTATCATGAAACATAGAAATGAGATGGCGGTATCGCGTTCTAAGAAGGATTAGAACTCTATTGCTACGATACGTAGATATCTGCAAACGCTATTTCCTAGCAAGGAAGTGTCGCATTTACATTCTTTTGAGGTGAGTAAGAGGTATACGTAACACTCCACAATGAATATTATATCTTATCATGAAACCTAGAAATCAGATGCGATATCGCGATTTAAGAAGCATTAGATATCTAGTGCTTCGATACGTAGACATCTGCAGACGCTATTTCCTTGCAAGAAAGTGTCCGCATTTACATTCTGTTGACGTGTAGACGAGATATACATAACACTGCACAATGAATATTGTATCTTATCATTATGCATAGAAATGATGATGCGATATCGCGATTTAAGAAGCATTAGAACTCTATTGCTACGATACGTTTACATCTGCAACACGCTATATCCTAGCAAGGAAGTGTCGCATTTTCATACTTTTGAGGTGAGTACGGGTATACATAACACTCCGCAATGAATATTATATCTTATCATGAAACATAGAAATGATATGCGATATCGCGTTCTAAGAAGGATTAAAAACTCTATTGCTACGGTACATAGACATCTGCAAACGCTATTTCCTAGCAAGGAAGTGTCGCGTTTACATTCAATTGAAGTGTTGACGAAATATACATAACACTGCACAATGAATAAAATATCTTATCATGAAACATAGAAATAAGTATGCGATACGGCGATTTAAGAAGCATTAGAACACTATTGCTTCGATACGTAGACATCTGCCACAGCTATTTAATCGCAAGGAAGTGTCGCATTTACATTCTTTTAAAGTGAGTACGAGGTATACATAAAACTCCACAATGAATATTATTCCTTATCATGAAACATAGAAATGAGATGCGGTATCGCGTTCTAAGAAGGATTAGAACTCTATTGCTTCGATACGTAGACATCGGCAAACGCTACTTAATCGCAAGGAACTGTCGCATTTACATTCTTATAAAGTGAGTACGAGGTGTACATAACACTCCACAATGAATATTATACCTTATCACGAAACATAGAAATGAAATGCGTTATCGGGTTTTGAGAAGCATTAGAACTCTCTTGCTACGATACGTAGACATCTGCCAACGCTATTTAATCGCAAGGAAGTGTCGCATTTACATTCTTTTTAAAGTGAGTACGAGGTATACATAACACTCCACAATGAATATTATACCTTATCATGAAACATAGAAATGAAATGCAATATCGGGTTTTGAGAAGCATTAGAAATCTGTTGCTACGATACGTAGACATCTGCAAACGCTATTTCCTAGCAAGGATGTGTAGCATTTACATTCATTTGAAATGTATGCGAGGTATATGTGACACTTCGCAATGAATATTATATCTTATCATGAAACATAGAAATGAGAGGCGATATCGCGTTCTAAGAAGCGTTAGAACTCTATTGCCACGATACGTAGACATCTGCAAAAGCTATTTCCTAGCAAGGAAGTGTCGCACTTACATTCTTTTGAAGTGAATACGTGGTATACATAACACTCCACAATGAATATATACAATGAATTATTATATCTTATCATGAAACATAGAAGAGAGATGCGATATCGCGTTTTAAAGGAACATTAGAACACAATTGCTACGATACGTAGATATCTGAAAACGCTATTACCTAGCAAGGAAGTGTCGCATTTACATTCTTTTAAAGTGAATACGAGGTATACATAACACTCCGCAATGTATATATTATACCTTATCACGAAACATAGAAATGAAATGCGATATCGCGATGTAAGAAGCATTCGAACTCTATTGCTACAATACGTAGACATCTGCAAACGCTATTTCCTAGCAAGGAAGTGTCGCATTTACATTCATTAGAAGCGTATGCGAGGAATACGTAACACTTCGCAATGAATATTATATCTTATCATGAAACGTTGAAATGAAATGCGATATCTAGTTTTAAGAAGCATTAGAACTCTATTGCTTCGATACGTAGACATCTGCTTACGCTATTTCCTAGCAAGGAAGTATAGGCATTTTACATTCATTTGAAATGTATGCGAGGGTATATGTGACACTTCGCAATGAATATTATATCTTATCATGAAACATAGAAATGAGATGCCGATATCGCGTTTGAAGAAGCATTACAACTATATTTTTTCGATACGAAGACATATGGAAACGCATTTCCTAGCAAAAGGTGTGGCATTTACATTCCTTTCAAGTATAGACGAGGGTATAAATAGCACTTCGCAATGAATATGACTGCAATGAATAGAACTGATATGCGATATCGCGTTTTAAGAAGCATTTACAACTCTATTGCTGCCGATACGTAGACATCTGGAAACGCTATTTCCTTAGCGAGGACGTGTGAGATTTTCATTCATTTGAAGTGTAGACGAGGCATACATAACACATCACAACGAATACTATATCTTATCATGAAACAGAAATGAGATGCGATATCCCGTATTAAGAAGCATTATAAGTCTATTGCTTCGATATGTAGAATTGTGGAAACACTATTTCCTACCAAGGAACTGTGGCATTTTACATTCTTTTGAAGTGTAGACGAGGTATACATAACACTTCACAATGAATATTATATCATATCATGAAACGTAGAAGTGAGATGCGATATCGCATTTTAAGATGCATTAGATCTCTACTGCTCCAACACGTAGACACCTGCAAACGCTACTTCCTAGCAAGGAAGTGTCGCATTTACATTATTTTGAAGTGAATACGAGGTATACATGACACTTCTCATTGAATATTATATCTTATCATGATACATAGAAATGAGATGCGTCATCCTGTCTTACGAAGCAGTAGAACACTATTGCCTCGATACGTACACATCTGCAAACGCTATTTAATAGCCTGGAAGTGTCGCATTTACATTTTTTTGAAGTGTATACGGGGCATACATAACACTCCACAATGAATATTATACCTTATCACGAAACATAGAGATGAAATGCGAAATCGCGATTTAAGAAGCATTAGAACACTATTGCTTCGATACGGAGACATCTGCAAACGCTATTTCCTAGCAATGATGTGTCGCATTTATATTCTCTTGATGTGTATGCGAGGTATAAGTGGCACTTCGCAATGAATATTATATCTTATCATGAAGCATAGAAATGAAGTGCGATATCGCGTTTTAAGAAGCATTAGAACTCTATTGCTACGATACGTAGACATCTGAAAACGCTATTTCCTAGCAAGAAAGTGTCGCATTTACATTATTTTGAAGTGAATGCGCGGTATACATAACATTGCACAATGATTATTATACCTTATCATGAAACATAGAAATGAGATGCAATATCGCGATTTAAGATGCATTAGAACATTGTTGCTTCGATACGTAGACGTCTGCAAACGCTATTTCCTAGCAAGGCACTGTCGCATTTACATTCATTTGAAGTGAATACGAGGAATACATGAAACTTCGCAATGAATATTATTTCTTATCATGAAACATAGAAATGTGATGTGATATCGCGTTTTAGGAAGCATCAGAACTCTATTGCTACGATACGTAGGCGTCTGCAAACGCCATTTCCTAGCAAGGAACTGTCGCATTTGCATTCTTCTGAAGTGAATACGAGGTATACATGACACTTCGCAATGAATATTATCTCTTAACATGAAACATAGGTTTGAGGTGCGATATCCCCATTTTAGAAGCATTAGAGATCTATTGCTTCGATACGTAGATATCCGGAAAAAGCTATTTCCTAGCATGGAAGTGTCGCATTTACATTCCTTTGAAGTGAATACGAGATATACATGACACTTCGCAATGAATATTATATCTTATCATGAAACATAGAAATGAGATGCGATATCGCGTTTCAAGAATCATTAGAACTCTATTGCTTCGACGCGTAGACATCTTGAGTCGCTATTTCCTAGCAAGGGAGTGTCGCATTTACATTCTTTTGAAGTGAATTTGAAGTATACATGACACATCGCAATGAACATTATATCTTGTCATGAAACATAGGATTGAGATGCGATATCTCGTTATACGAAGCATTAGAACTCTATTGCTTCGATACGTAGTCATCTGCAAACGCTACTTCCTAGCAAAGAAGTGTCGCATTTACATTCTATTGGAAGGAATACGAGGAATTGCATGACACTTCGCAATGAATATTATATCTTATCACAAAACATGGAAATGAGAAGCGATATCTCGTTTTAAGAAGCATTAGAACTCTGTTGCTTCGATACGTAGACATCTGCAAACGCTATTTCCTAGCAAGGAAGTGTCGCATTTACATTGTTTTGAAGTGAATACGAGGTATGCATGACACTTCGCAATGGATATTATCTATTATCACGAAACTTTTTAATGAGATGCGACATCTCGTTTTACGAAGCATTAGAACTGCATTGTTTCGATACGTAGACATCTGGAAACGCTATTTCCTAGCAATGAAGTGTCGCATTTACATTCACTTCAAAGGTATGCGATGTATAAGTGTAAGTACAAGTATAAGTATAAGTAACTTGTTTTAAGAAGCTTTAGAACTCTATTGCTACGGTGCGTAGACATCTGCAAACGCTATTTAATAGCAGGGAAGTGTTACATTTACATTCTCTTGAAGTGAATACGAAGTATACATGACACTTCTCAATGAATATTATATGTTATCACGAAACATAGAAATGGGATGCGATATCTCGTTTGAAGAAGCATTAGAAATCTATTGCTTCGATTCGTAGACATCTGCAAACACTACTACCTTGCAAGGAATTGTCACATTTACATTCATTTCAAGGGTATGCGATGTATATGTGTAAGTACAAATATAAGTATAAGTAACTTGTTTTAAGCAGCTTTAGAACTCTATTCCTACGGTGCGTAGACATCTGCAAACGCTATTTAATAGCAGGGAAGTGTCGCATTTACATTCTTTTGAAGTGATTACGAAGTATACATGACACTTCATAATGAATATTATATGTTATCATGAAACATAGAAATGAGATGCTATATCGCGTTTTAAGAAGCATTAGAGCACTATTTCTGCGATATGTAGACATCTGCACACGCTATTACCTAGATATGAAGTGTCTCATTTACATTCATTTGAAGTGTATGAGGTATAAGTGACACTTCGCACTGATTATTTTATCTTACCATGAAACATAGAAATGAGATGCGATATTGCGTTTTACGAAACATTAGAACTCTATTGCTACGACACGTAGGCTTCTGCAAACGCTATTTCCTAGCCAGGAGGTGTCGCATTTACCTTCTTTTGAAGTGAATACGAGGAATACATATAACTGCGCAATGAATATTATATCTTATCTGAAACATAGATATGAGTTGCGATATCGCGTTTTAAGAAGCATTAGAACTCTATTGTTTCGATACGTAGACATATGGAAACGCTATTTCCTAGCAAGGGAGAGTCGCATTTGCATTCTTCTGAAGTGAATACGAGGTATACATAACAATCCACAATGAATATTATATCTTATCATGAAACATAGAAATGAGATGCGATATCGCGATTTAAGAAGCATTAGAACCCTATTACTTCGATACCTAGTCATCTGCAAACGCTGCTTCCTAGTAAGGAAGTGTCGCATTTACATTCTTTTGAAGTGAATACGAGGTATACATGTTACTCCGCAATGAATATTATATCTTATCATGAATCATAGAAATGAGATGCGATATTTTGTTTAAGAAGCATTAGAACTCTACTGCTTCGATACGTAGACATTTGCCAACGCTATTTCCTAGCAAGGAAGTGTGGCATTTACATTCATTTGAAGTGTATTCCAGGTATACATGACACTTCGCAATGAATATTATATCCTACCATGAAACATAGAAATGAGATGCGGTATCCCGTTTTAAGAAGCATTAGAACTCCATTGCAACGATACGTATACATCTGCCGACGCTATTGCCAAGCAAGGAAGTGTCGCATTTGCATTCTTCTGAAGTGAATACGAGGTATACTTAACACTCCACAATGATTATTATATCTTATCATGAAACCAAGATATGAGGATCGATATCGCGTTTTAAGAAGCATTAGAAC
The DNA here is from genome assembly GCF_050948175.1 of Xylocopa sonorina. NCBI lineage: Eukaryota > Metazoa > Arthropoda > Insecta > Hymenoptera > Apidae > Xylocopa > Xylocopa sonorina. Next base: position 156,053 of record NW_027490338.1, read on the forward strand.
CCGATTGCTACGATGCGTAGAAATCTGCAAACGCTATTTCCTAGCAAGGATGTGTCGCATATACATTCATCTGAAGTGAATACGAGGTATACATAACACTCCACAATGAATATTATATCTTATCATGAAACATAGAAATGAGATGCTATATGGCGATATAAGAAGCATTAGAACACTATTGCTTCGATACATAGACATCTGCAAACGCTACTTCTTAGCAAGGAAGTGTCGGATTTACATTCTTTTGAAGTGAAAACGAGGTATACATGACACTCCGCAATGAATATTATATCTTATCATGAAACATAGAAATGTGGTGCGATACCGCGTTTTAAGAAGCATTAGAACTCTATTGCTACGATACGTAGACATATGCAGACACTATTTCCTAGCATGGATGTGTCGCATTTACAATCTTTTGAAGTGAATACGAGGTATACATAACACTCGACAATGAATATTATATCTTATCATGAAACATAGAAATGAGATGCGAAATCGCGTTTTGAAAAGTATTAGAAATCTAATGCTACGATACGTAGTCATCTGCGAACGCTATTTCCTAGCAAGCAAGTGTCGCAAATACATTCTGCTGAATTGAATACGAGGTAAACATGACACTTCGCAATGAATATTATATCTCATCATGAAACATAGAAATGAGATGCTAAGTCTCGTTACAAGAAGCATTAGAACACTATTGATTCTATACGTAGACATCTGGAAACGCTATTTACTAGCAGGGAAGTGTCTCATTTTCATTCTTTTGAAGTGAATACAATGTATACATGACACTTCGTAATGAATATTATATCTCATCGTAACACATAGAAATGAGATGCGATATCGCGTTTTAAGAAGCGTTAGAACCCTATTGCTACAATAGGTAGACATCTGCAAAGGCTATTTCCTAGCAAGGAAGCGTCGCATTTACATTCTTTTGAAGCGAATACGAGGTATATATGACACTTCGCAATGAATATTATATCTTATCATGAAACATAGAAATGAGATGCGATATCGCGATTTAAGGAGCATTAGAACTCTATTGCTTCGATGCGTAGACATCTGCAAACGCTACTTCCTAGCAAGGAAGTGTCGCATTTACGTTCTTTTGAAGTGTATGCGAGTTATACATGACACTACGCAATGAATATTATATCTTAACATGAAACATAGAAATGAGATACGATATCGCGTTTTAACACATTGCGGACGGGTGACGAGATATCTCGTTTTTAGAAAACTAAACGTTGCGAACGGGTCACCATATATCTAGTTTTCACGTTTTTTTTATTCAGTCGGCAACTGAGCAAGGAGCTGCAAATGTTTCTGTTACGTTACGATGGTATCGAAGTCTCTCGCATTCCGAAACCAAAGCGAAACAACTGAATCATTCCTTAAATTTATGAAAAAGCAGTCATTATAGTGTAACGTCCGCCGTACCTCGCGGTACCTCCTTCACCCCCTGGCAGAGCCACACGCATCGCCTGTCGCCACCACAAAGACGAGCTTACCGAGTATACGATCGCCGAGCTAAGGCAGCCACCCCCGCAACCAGGAGTTGGACCACACGACCGCGCTACGACGCGTGCCTTCCAGACAGCTGGAGCACGAGCGAGCCACAGCCTCCGCACGAGGACCATTCCACGTATCAGGAAGAGTCGCCCGCCGTTACGCACCCGTACCCATACTTTGCATATCATTATAATTATAATTAAGCGAATCCTAGAACTTAAGCACACGACACTCCATGTACGCACACGACACAACACACACAACCTAGCATAAGGCGTTTCATGTGTTATTCTAATTTTTAAGATCATAATTAATCCTAATAAGAAGTAACCGAAGCGCCCGACGCGCGCGGCTCACGCCGAACGCGCTCGCCCTACCACGACCGTCCATCCCACTCTGGGGACCTGCGACTCGCGCGCCGCGCGATCCGAGGAGGTCGCGGGCCCGCGAGCTGATAGTCAGTACGAGTCATCCGCTCCAAGCGAGCGGACCTCCCTCAAATCCAATCTCTAGTTCGAGCCATTCGCTCCAAGCGAGCACTCCTTTATCATAATCCAATCTTACTATTTCAACTTAAACTCTAATTCAATTCAAGTCCTTATTCTAAACTCTAATTATCGTATCCTAGTACTTAGTCAACTTTAGCATAGGGAAGTATCAGTGTAAGCTTAGTTTTATTTAGAATATACTTTATTTTTACCAGTACTACAATTCTCATCATTCTAAATATTCCTTGCCTTATTATTATTATAAATTCATTCATTGCGAAGTCTTCCACGAGTTCACGCGTCTTCAAGAACATTCACAAGCTCCGAACTTTAGTCAAACTTGGTAATCGATCAGTTATAGCCGACCGCCGCTTAGCTGCATCGACCCACAGCGAGGCTAGAGCAAGGACACTCGTCGATTTTCCATATTTCTAGACCGGTAAACTAGAGCGGACCGCCGTCTAGTGGACCCGTATCTGGACTTTTGGAAACCGACTCGAATGCGTCATTCCGGTACAGCTAAACGAACTCGTCGCGCGGGAAGGAAGAACTACTTGCGTTCACTTGTGCGCGGATACGTTGGTACAGCCGAGTGCATATACCACTGCAACGTCTCATCTTCCGCCGCACGCCCATCGGACAGCCGTCCCGCACCGCCGCATCCATCGCCGATCCACTTGACCGAGCCGATCCATCCCCGAGGTCAGCCCACCTGGGTACTCGTCCCGCTGACAATCACGCCTCACCGACCGTACGCAGGGATTATACCTGTGGGCGATCCGTGCCGACGACGATACCTGCAACAAGGGTACTAAATATTAGCAGCTGTCAAGACATCAAAGGTAAGGTCATATTTTCTTATCCGCGTTCGTGCCTTTTGATACGTGTTTCGCGAGCCAGAAAGAACCCGGTCTTCGTCGCAATTCCACGAGCCGAACCGTTCGAGGCTGCGTGTCGCTCCCGGTAAACGATAAGTTTTCGCGACCCGTGACGTGACAATAGCCATTGCCGGCTGATCTGTGCGGATCGTCGTACGTATCGTATCTTATAAAGTGTTTCATTGATCTGCATTTTAGAATTTCAAACTTCGTGTTTTAAAATTGGAAGGTAACAGGTTTTTGAGTACTATCTATATTTTCAATCAACCTGTTACTGATAATGGATAACAAAAATTTATTTTATGAATTAGCCCTCTATAAAAGAAGCGAAATGACGCATAGATGTAATGAAAACAGATATACAGATATATGAACTATATGTATACCATTATTTAAAAATAATAAATGCCCTCTATAAAAGAAGCGAAATGACGCATAGATGTAATGAAAACAGATATACAGATATATGAACTATATGTATACCATTATTTAAAAATACTAAATGCAAATTAAGTAAAATGCGTATCCACTTACTGTCACATGCCAAGCATGTTTTTGGAGCGTTCGAAAATCTGCGATCCGTGAGGGCGCGTTGAACGCGCAGCGCCCCGTCCTCAATGTGTTAAGAAGCATTAGAACTCTATTGCCTCGATAAGTACACATCTGCAAACGCTATATCCTAGCAAGGAAGTGTCGCATTTACATTCATTTGAAGTGTATACGAGGTATACATGACACTTCGCAATGAATATTGTACCTTATCATGAAACATAGAAATAAGATGCGATATCGCGATTTAAGAAGCATTAGAACTCTATTGCTTCGATACGTAGGCGTCTGCAAACGCTATTTCCTAGCAAGGAAGTGTCGCATTTACATTCTTTTGAAGTGAATACGAGGTATACATAACACGCTACAATGAATATTATATCTTATCATGAAACATAGAAATGAAATGCGATATCGCGATTTAAGAAGCATTAGAAATCTATTGCTTCGATACGTAGGCTTCTGCAAACCCTATTTCCTAGCAAGGAAGTGTCGTATTTACATTCTTTTGGAGAGAATACGAGGTATTCATGAGACTCCGCAATGAGTATTATATCTTATCCTAATACACAAGTGAGGTGCTATATCTCGTTTTAAGAAACATTAGAACCCTATTGCTTCGATACTTAGATATTTGCCAACGTTATTTCCCAGGAATGAAGTGTCGCCTTTTAATTCGTTTGAAGTGTATGCGTGGTATGCAAGACCCTTCGCAATGAATATTATATCTTATCATGAAACATAGAAATGAGATGCGTTATCGCGTTTTGAGATGTTTTAGAACTCTAATGCTACGATACGTAGACATCTGCAAACGCTATTTCCTAGCAAGGAAGTGTCCAATTAACATTCATTTGAAATGTAGACGAGGTATACATAGCACTTCGCAATGAATATTGTATCTTATCTTGAAACATAGAAATGAGATGCGACATCGCGTTTTAAGAAGCATTAGAACTCTATTGCTACGATACGTAGACATCTGCCAACGATATTTCCTGGCAAGGAAGTGTCGCATTTACATTCTTTTGAAGTGAATACGAGGTATACATAACACTCCACAATGAATATTATATCTTACCATTAAACATAGAAATGGGGAGCGATTTCGCGTTTTAAGAAGCATTAGAACTCTATTGCTATGGTACGTAGACAGCTGCAAACGCTATTTCCTAGCAAGGAAGTGTCGCATTTACATTCTTTTGAAGTGAATACGAGGTATACATAACACGCTACAGTGAATATTATATCTTATCATGAAACATAGAAATGAGATGCGATATCGCGATTTAAGAAGCATTAGTATTCTATTGCTACGATACGTAGGCGTCTGCAAACGCTATTTAATAGCAAGCATGTGTCGCACTGACATTCATTTGAAGTGTATATGAGGTATACACAACACTTTGCAATGGATATTATATCTTATCATGAAACATAGAAATGAGATGCGATATCCCGTTTTAAGAAGTATTAGAACTCTATTGCTTCGATACGTAGAGATCTGGAAACGCTGTTTCCTAGAAAGGAAGTGTCGGATTTACATTCATTTGATGTGTATGCGAGGTATACATGACACTTCGCAATGAATATTATATCTTAACATGAAACATAGAAATGAGATGCGGTATCGTTATTTAAGAAGCATTAGATCTCCATTGCTTCGATACGTAGACATCTACAAACGCTATTTCCTAGCATGGAAGTGTCGCATTTACATTCATTTGAAGTGTATGCGAGGTATACAATACACTTCGCAATGAATATAATATCTTACCATGAAACATTGAATTAAGATGCGATATCTCGTTTTGAGAAGTATTAGAACACTGTTGCTTCGATACGTAGACATCTGCCATCGCTACACCCTAGCAAGGATGTGTCGCATTTATATTCATTTTAAGTGTATGCGAGGTATACCTGACACTTCGCAATGAATATTATATCTTATCATGAAACATAGAAGTGAGATGCGATATCACGTTTTAAGAAGCATTAGAACTCTATTGTTTGGATACGTAGGCATGTGGAAACACTATTTCCTAGAAAAGAAGTGTCGCATTTACATTTCTCTGAAGTGAATACGAGGTATTCATGACACTTCGCAATGAATATTATATCTTATCGTGACACATACAAACGAGATGCGACATCTCGTTTTAAGAAGCATTAGAACTCTATTGCTTCGATACGGAGACATCTGCAAACGCTACTTCCTGGCAAGGAATTGTCGCATTTACATTCTTTTGAAGTGAATACGAGGTATACATGTTACTTCGCAATGAATATTATCTCTTATCATGAAAGATAGAAGTGAGATGCGATAGCACGTTTTAAGAAGCATTAGAACACTATTGCTTCGATACGTAGACATCTGCAAACGCTATTTCATAGCAATGAAGTGTCGCATTTAGATTCATTTGAAGTGTATGCGAGGTATAAGTGGCACTTCGCAATGAATATTGTATCTTATCATGAAGCATAGAAATGAGATGCAATATCGCGTTTTAAGAAGCATTAGAACTCTATTGCTACGATACGTAGACATCTGCAAACGCTATTTCGTAGCACGGAGGTGTCGCACTTACATTCTTTTGAAGTGAGTTCGATGTATACATGACACTTCGCAATGAATATTATATCCTATCGTGAAACATAGAAATGAGATGCGACATCTCGTTTTAAGAAGCATTAGAAATCTATTGCTTCGATACGGAGACATCTGCCAACGCTATTTCCTAGCAAGGAAGTGTCGCATTTACATTGTTTTGAAGTGAATACGACGTATACATAACACTTCGCAATGAATATTATGCCTTATCATGAAACATAGAAATGAGATGCGATATCTCGTTTTAAGAAGCATTAGAACTCCATTGCTTCGATTCGTAGATGTCTGCAAACGCTACGTCCTAGCAAGGAAGTATCGCATTTACATTCTTTTGAAGTGAATACGAGGTATACATGACACTTCGGAATGAATATTATATCTTATCATGAAACATAGAAATGAGATGCGATATCGCGTCTTAAAAAGCACTAGAACTCTATTGCTTCCATACGTAGACATCTGCCATCGCTATATCCTAGCTAGGAAGTGTTGCATTTACATTCTTCTGAAGCGACTACGAGGTATACATAGCAATCCACAATGAATATTATATCTTATCACGAAATATAGAAATGAGTTGCGATATCGCGATTTAAGAGGCATTAGATCTCTATTGTTTCGATACGTAGACATCTGGAAACGCTATTTCCTAGCAAGCATGTGTCGCGTTTACATTCTTTTTAAGTGTAGACGAGATATACATAACCCTCCTCAATGAATATTATATCTTATCATGAAACATAGAAATGAGATGCGATATCGCGTTTTAAGAAGCACTAGAACTCTATTGCTTCCATACGTAGACATTTGCCATCGCTATATCCTAGCTAGGATGTGTCGCATTTACATTCTTTTGAAGCGACTACGAGATATACATAGCAATCCACAATGAATATTATATCTTATCACGAAATATAGAAATGAGTTGCGATATCGCCATTTCAGAAGCATTAGATCTCTATTGTTTCGATACGTAGACATCTGGAAACGCTACTTCCTAGCAAGGATGTGTCGCGTTTACATTCTTTTTAAGTGTATACGAGATATACATAACCCTCCTCAATAAATATTATATCTTATCATGAAACATAGAAATGAGATGCGATATCGCGTTTTAAGAAGCATTAGGACACTATTCCTTCGATACGTAGACATCTGCAAACGCTACTTCCTGGCAAGGAAGTGTCGCACTTACATTCTTTGGAGCGAATACGAGGTATACATGACACTTCGCAATGAATATTATGCCTTATCATGAAACATAGAAATGAGATGCGATATATCGTTTTAAGAAACATTAGAACTCCATTGCTTCGACTCGTAAATGTCTGCAAACGCTACGTCCTAGCAAGAAAGTATCGCATTTAGATTCTTTTGAAGCGAATACGAGGTATACATGACACTTCGGAATGAATATTATATCTTATCATGAAACATAGAAATGAGATCCGATATCGCGTTTTAAAAAGCTCTAGAACTCTATTGCTTCCATACGTAGACATCTGCCATCGCTATATCCTAGCTAGGAAGTGTCGCATTTACATTCATTTGAAGTGTATGCGAGGTATACACGACACTTCCCAATGAATATTGTATCTTATCGTGAAACATAGAAATGAGATGCGATTTCGCGTTTTAAGAAGCATTAGAACTCTATTGCTACGATGCGTAGACATCTGCAAACGCTATTTCCTAGCAAGGAAGTGTCGCATTTACATTCATTAGAAGCGTATGCGAGGAATACGTAACACTCCGCAATGAATATTATATCTTATCATGAAACATAGAAATGAGATGCGATATGACGACTTAAGAAGCATTAGAACAATATTGCTTCGATACGTAGACATCTGCCATCGCTATTTCCTAGCAAGGAAGTGTCGCAATTACATTCTATTGAGGTGAATACGAGGTATACATAACACCGCACAATGAATATTATATCTTAGTATGAAGCATATAAATGGGGAGCGATTTCGCGTTTTAAGAAGCGTTAGAACCCTATTGCTTCGTTACGTAGATAACTGCCACCGCTATTTACTAGCTAGGAAGTGTCGCATTTACATTCATTTGAAGTGTATGCGAGGTATTCACGACACTTCGCAATGAATATTATGTCTTATCGTGTAACATGGAAATGAGATGCGATATCGCTATTTAAGAAGCATTAGAACTCCATTGCTTCGATACGTAGACATCTGCAAACGCTACTTCCTAGCAAGGAAGTGTGGCGTTTTCATTCTTTTGAAGTGTATGCGAGGTATACGTGACACTTCGCAATGAATATTAGATCTTATCATGAAACATAGAAATGAGATGCGATATCGCGATTTAAGGGGCATTAGAACTCTATTGCTTTGATACGTAGACATCTGCAAACGCTATTTCCTAGCAAGGAAGTGTCGCATTTACATTCATTTGAAGTGTATGCTAGGTATACATGACACTTCGCAATGAATATTATATCTAATCATGAGACATAGGAATGAGATGCGATACCGCGATTTAAGAAGCATTAGAATCCTATTGCTTCGATACGTAGACATCTGCAAACGCTCCTTTCTAGCAAGGAGGTCTCGCATTTACATTCATTTGATGTGAATACGGGGTATACATGACACTTCGCTATTAATATTATATCTTATCATGAAGCATAGAAATGAGATGCGATATCGCGATTTTAGAAGCATTGGAACTCTCTTGCTACGATACGTAGACATCTGCCAACGCTATTTAATCGCAAGGAAGTGTCGCATTTACATTCTTTTAAAGTGAGTACGAGGTATACATAACACTCCACAATGAATATTATACCTTATCATGAAACATAGAAATGAAATGCAATATCGGGTTTTGAGAAGCATTAGAAATCTGTTGCTACGATACGTAGACATCTGCAAATGCTATTTCCTAGCAAGGATGTGTAGCATTTACATTCATTTGAAATGTATGCGAGGTATATGTGACACTTCGCAATGAATATTATATCTTATCATGAAACATAGAAATGAGAGGCGATATCGCGTTCTAAGAAGCGTTAGAACTCTATTGCCACGATACGTAGACATCTGCAAAAGCTATTTCCTAGCAAGGAAGTGTCGCACTTACATTCTTTTGAAGTGAATACGTGGTATACATAACACTCCACAATGAATATATACAATGAATATTATATCTTATCATGAAACATAGAAGAGAGATGCGATATCGCGTTTTAAGAAACATTAGAACACAATTGCTACGATACGTAGATATCTGAAAACGCTATTACCTAGCAAGGAAGTGTCGCATTTACATTCTTTTAAAGTGAATACGAGGTATACATAACACTCCGCAATGTATATTATACCTTATCACGAAACATAGAAATGAAATGCGATATCGCGATGTAAGAAGCATTCGAACTCTATTGCTACAATACGTAGACATCTGCAAACGCTATTTCCTAGCAAGGAAGTGTCGCATTTACATTCATTAGAAGCGTATGCGAGGAATACGTAACACTTCGCAATGAATATTATATCTTATCATGAAACGTTGAAATGAAATGCGATATCTAGTTTTAAGAAGCATTAGAACTCTATTGCTTCGATACGTAGACATCTGCTTACGCTATTTCCTAGCAAGGAAGTGTAGCATTTACATTCATTTGAAATGTATGCGAGGTATATGTGACACTTCGCAATGAATATTATATCTTATCATGAAACATAGAAATGAGATGCGATATCGCGTTTGAAGAAGCATTACAACTATATTTTTTCGATACGAAGACATATGGAAACGCATTTCCTAGCAAAAGGTGTGGCATTTACATTCCTTTCAAGTATAGACGAGGTATAAATAGCACTTCGCAATGAATATGACTGCAATGAATAGAACTGATATGCGATATCGCGTTTTAAGAAGCTTTACAACTCTATTGCTCCGATACGTAGACATCTGGAAACGCTATTTCCTAGCGAGGACGTGTGAGATTTTCATTCATTTGAAGTGTAGACGAGGCATACATAACACATCACAACGAATACTATATCTTATCATGAAACAGAAATGAGATGCGATATCCCGTATTAAGAAGCATTATAAGTCTATTGCTTCGATATGTAGAATTGTGGAAACACTATTTCCTACCAAGGAACTGTGGCATTTACATTCTTTTGAAGTGTAGACGAGGTATACATAACACTTCACAATGAATATTATATCATATCATGAAACGTAGAAGTGAGATGCGATATCGCATTTTAAGATGCATTAGATCTCTACTGCTCCAACACGTAGACACCTGCAAACGCTACTTCCTAGCAAGGAAGTGTCGCATTTACATTATTTTGAAGTGAATACGAGGTATACATGACACTTCTCATTGAATATTATATCTTATCATGATACATAGAAATGAGATGCGTCATCCTGTCTTACGAAGCAGTAGAACACTATTGCCTCGATACGTACACATCTGCAAACGCTATTTAATAGCCTGGAAGTGTCGCATTTACATTTTTTTGAAGTGTATACGGGGCATACATAACACTCCACAATGAATATTATACCTTATCACGAAACATAGAGATGAAATGCGAAATCGCGATTTAAGAAACATTAGAACACTATTGCTTCGATACGGAGACATCTGCAAACGCTATTTCCTAGCAATGATGTGTCGCATTTATATTCACTTGATGTGTATGCGAGGTATAAGTGGAACTTCGCAATGAATATTATATCTTATCATGAAGCATAGAAATGAAGTGCGATATCGCGTTTTAAGAAGCATTAGAACTCTATTGCTACGATACGTAGACATCTGAAAACGCTATTTCCTAGCAAGAAAGTGTCGCATTTACATTATTTTGAAGTGAATGCGCGGTATACATAACATTGCACAATGATTATTATACCTTATCATGAAACATAGAAATGAGATGCAATATCGCGATTTAAGATGCATTAGAACATTGTTGCTTCGATACGTAGACGTCTGCAAACGCTATTTCCTAGCAAGGCACTGTCGCATTTACATTCATTTGAAGTGAATACGAGGAATACATGAAACTTCGCAATGAATATTATTTCTTATCATGAAACATAGAAATGTGATGTGATATCGCGTTTTAGGAAGCATCAGAACTCTATTGCTACGATACGTAGGCGTCTGCAAACGCCATTTCCTAGCAAGGAACTGTCGCATTTGCATTCTTCTGAAGTGAATACGAGGTATACATGACACTTCGCAATGAATATTATCTCTTAACATGAAACATAGGTTTGAGGTGCGATATCCCCATTTTAGAAGCATTAGAGATCTATTGCTTCGATACGTAGATATCCGGAAAAAGCTATTTCCTAGCATGGAAGTGTCGCATTTACATTCCTTTGAAGTGAATACGAGATATACATGACACTTCGCAATGAATATTATATCTTATCATGAAACATAGAAATGAGATGCGATATCGCGTTTCAAGAATCATTAGAACTCTATTGCTTCGACGCGTAGACATCTTGAGTCGCTATTTCCTAGCAAGGGAGTGTCGCATTTACATTCTTTTGAAGTGAATTTGAAGTATACATGACACATCGCAATGAACATTATATCTTGTCATGAAACATAGGATTGAGATGCGATATCTCGTTTTAAGAAGCATTAGAACTCTATTGCTTCGATACGTAGTCATCTGCAAACGCTACTTCCTAGCAAAGAAGTGTCGCATTTACATTCTATTGGAAGGAATACGAGGAATGCATGACACTTCGCAATGAATATTATATCTTATCACAAAACATGGAAATGAGAAGCGATATCTCGTTTTAAGAAGCATTAGAACTCTGTTGCTTCGATACGTAGACATCTGCAAACGCTATTTCCTAGCAAGGAAGTGTCGCATTTACATTGTTTTGAAGTGAATACGAGGTATGCATGACACTTCGCAATGGATATTATCTATTATCACGAAACTTTTTAATGAGATGCGACATCTCGTTTTACGAAGCATTAGAACTGCATTGTTTCGATACGTAGACATCTGGAAACGCTATTTCCTAGCAATGAAGTGTCGCATTTACATTCACTTCAAAGGTATGCGATGTATAAGTGTAAGTACAAGTATAAGTATAAGTAACTTGTTTTAAGAAGCTTTAGAACTCTATTGCTACGGTGCGTAGACATCTGCAAACGCTATTTAATAGCAGGGAAGTGTTACATTTACATTCTTTTGAAGTGAATACGAAGTATACATGACACTTCTCAATGAATATTATATGTAATCACGAAGCATAGAAATGGGATGCGATATCTCGTTTGAAGAAGCATTAGAAATCTATTGCTTCGATTCGCAGACATCTGCAAACACTACTACCTTGCAAGGAATTGTCACATTTACATTCATTTCAAGGGTATGCGATGTATAAGTGTAAGTACAAATATAAGTATAAGTAACTTGTTTTCAGCAGCTTTAGAACTCTATTCCTACGGTGCGTAGACATCTGCAAACGCTATTTAATAGCAGGGAAGTGTCGCATTTACATTCTTTTGAAGTGATTACGAAGTATACATGACACTTCATAATGAATATTATATGTTATCATGAAACATAGAAATGAGATGCTATATCGCGTTTTAAGAAGCATTAGAGCACTATTTCTGCGATACGTAGACATCTGCACACGCTATTACCTAGATATGAAGTGTCTCATTTACATTCATTAGAAGTGTATGAGGTATAAGTGACACTTCGCACTGATTATTTTATCTTACCATGAAACATAGAAATGAGATGCGATATTGCGTTTTACGAAACATTAGAACTCTATTGCTACGACACGTAGGCTTCTGCAAACGCTATTTCCTAGCCAGGAGGTGTCGCATTTACCTTCTTTTGAAGTGAATACGAGGAATACATATAACTGCGCAATGAATATTATATCTTATCTGAAACATAGATATGAGTTGCGATATCGCGTTTTAAGAAGCATTAGAACTCTATTGTTTCGATACGTAGACATCTTGAGTCGCTATTTCCTAGCAAGGGAGTGTCGCATTTACATTCTTTTGAAGTGAATTTGAAGTATACATGACACATCGCAATGAACATTATATCTTGTCATGAAACATAGGATTGAGATGCGATATCTCGTTATACGAAGCATTAGAACTCTATTGCTTCGATACGTAGTCATCTGCAAACGCTACTTCCTAGCAAAGAAGTGTCGCATTTACATTCTATTGGAAGGAATACGAGGAATGCATGACACTTCGCAATGAATATTATATCTTATCACAAAACATGGAAATGAGAAGCGATATCTCGTTTTAGGAAGCATTAGAACTCTGTTGCTTCGATACGTAGACATCTGCAAACGCTATTTCCTAGCAAGGAAGTGTCGCATTTACATTGTTTTGAAGTGAATACGAGGTATGCATGACACTTCGCAATGGATATTATCTATTATCACGAAACTTTTTAATGAGATGCGACATCTCGTTTTACGAAGCATTAGAACTGCATTGTTTCGATACGTAGACATCTGGAAACGCTATTTCCTAGCAATGAAGTGTCGCATTTACATTCACTTCAAAGGTATGCGATGTATAAGTGTAAGTACAAGTATAAGTATAAGTAACTTGTTTTAAGAAGCTTTAGAACTCTATTGCTACGGTGCGTAGACATCTGCAAACGCTATTTAATAGCAGGGAAGTGTTACATTTACATTCTTTTGAAGTGAATACGAAGTATACATGACACTTCTCAATGAATATTATATGTAATCACGAAGCATAGAAATGGGATGCGATATCTCGTTTGAAGAAGCATTAGAAATCTATTGCTTCGATTCGCAGACATCTGCAAACACTACTACCTTGCAAGGAATTGTCACATTTACATTCATTTCAAGGGTATGCGATGTATAAGTGTAAGTACAAATATAAGTATAAGTAACTTGTTTTCAGCAGCTTTAGAACTCTATTCCTACGGTGCGTAGACATCTGCAAACGCTATTTAATAGCAGGGAAGTGTCGCATTTACATTCTTTTGAAGTGATTACGAAGTATACATGACACTTCATAATGAATATTATATGTTATCATGAAACATAGAAATGAGATGCTATATCGCGTTTTAAGAAGCATTAGAGCACTATTTCTGCGATACGTAGACATCTGCACACGCTATTACCTAGATATGAAGTGTCTCATTTACATTCATTAGAAGTGTATGAGGTATAAGTGACACTTCGCACTGATTATTTTATCTTACCATGAAACATAGAAATGAGATGCGATATTGCGTTTTACGAAACATTAGAACTCTATTGCTACCACACGTAGGCTTCTGCAAACGCTATTTCCTAGCCAGGAGGTGTCGCATTTACCTTCTTTTGAAGTGAATACGAGGAATACATATAACTGCGCAATGAATATTATATCTTATCTGAAACATAGATATGAGTTGCGATATCGCGTTTTAAGAAGCATTAGAACTCTATTGTTTCGATACGTAGACATCTTGAGTCGCTATTTCCTAGCAAGGGAGTGTCGCATTTACATTCTTTTGAAGTGAATTTGAAGTATACATGACACATCGCAATGAACATTATATCTTGTCATGAAACATAGGATTGAGATGCGATATCTCGTTATACGAAGCATTAGAACTCTATTGCTTCGATACGTAGTCATCTGCAAACGCTACTTCCTAGCAAAGAAGTGTCGCATTTACATTCTATTGGAAGGAATACGAGGAATGCATGACACTTCGCAATGAATATTATATCTTATCACAAAACATGGAAATGAGAAGCGATATCTCGTTTTAAGAAGCATTAGAACTCTGTTGCTTCGATACGTAGACATCTGCAAACGCTATTTCCTAGCAAGGAAGTGTCGCATTTACATTGTTTTGAAGTGAATACGAGGTATGCATGACACTTCGCAATGGATATTATCTATTATCACGAAACTTTTTAATGAGATGCGACATCTCGTTTTACGAAGCATTAGAACTGCATTGTTTCGATACGTAGACATCTGGAAACGCTATTTCCTAGCAATGAAGTGTCGCATTTACATTCACTTCAAAGGTATGCGATGTATAAGTGTAAGTACAAGTATAAGTATAAGTAACTTGTTTTAAGAAGCTTTAGAACTCTATTGCTACGGTGCGTAGACATCTGCAAACGCTATTTAATAGCAGGGAAGTGTTACATTTACATTCTCTTGAAGTGAATACGAAGTATACATGACACTTCTCAATGAATATTATATGTTATCACGAAACATAGAAATGGGATGCGATATCTCGTTTGAAGAAGCATTAGAAATCTATTGCTTCGATTCGTAGACATCTGCAAACACTACTACCTTGCAAGGAATTGTCACATTTACATTCTTTTCAAGGGTATGCGATGTATATGTGTAAGTACAAATATAAGTATAAGTAACTTGTTTTAAGCAGCTTTAGAACTCTATTCCTACGGTGCGTAGACATCTGCAAACGCTATTTAATAGCAGGGAAGTGTCGCATTTACATTCTTTTGAAGTGATTACGAAGTATACATGACACTTCATAATGAATATTATATGTTATCATGAAACATAGAAATGAGATGCTATATCGCGTTTTAAGAAGCATTAGAGCACTATTTCTGCGATACGTAGACATCTGCACACGCTATTACCTAGATATGAAGTGTCTCATTTACATTCATTTGAAGTGTATGAGGTATAAGTGACACTTCGCACTGATTATTTTATCTTACCATGAAACATAGAAATGAGATGCGATATTGCGTTTTACGAAACATTAGAACTCTATTGCTACGACACGTAGGCTTCTGCAAACGCTATTTCCTAGCCAGGAGGTGTCGCATTTACCTTCTTTTGAAGTGAATACGAGGAATACATATAACTGCGCAATGAATATTATATCTTATCTGAAACATAGATATGAGTTGCGATATCGCGTTTTAAGAAGCATTAGAACTCTATTGTTTCGATACGTAGACATATGGAAACGCTATTTCCTAGCAAGGGAGAGTCGCATTTGCATTCTTCTGAAGTGAATACGAGGTATACATAACAATCCACAATGAATATTATATCTTATCATGAAACATAGAAATGAGATGCGATATCGCGATTTAAGAAGCATTAGAACCCTATTACTTCGATACCTAGTCATCTGCAAACGCTGCTTCCTAGTAAGGAAGTGTCGCATTTACATTCTTTTGAAGTGAATACGAGGTATACATGTTACTCCGCAATGAATATTATATCTTATCATGAATCATAGAAATGAGATGCGATATTTTGTTTAAGAAGCATTAGAACTCTACTGCTTCGATACGTAGACATTTGCCAACGCTATTTCCTAGCAAGGAAGTGTGGCATTTACATTCATTTGAAGTGTATTCCAGGTATACATGACACTTCGCAATGAATATTATATCCTACCATGAAACATAGAAATGAGATGCGGTATCCCGTTTTAAGAAGCATTAGAACTCCATTGCAACGATACGTATACATCTGCCGACGCTATTGCCAAGCAAGGAAGTGTCGCATTTGCATTCTTCTGAAGTGAATACGAGGTATACTTAACACTCCACAATGATTATTATATCTTATCATGAAACCAAGATATGAGGATCGATATCGCGTTTTAAGAAGCATTAGAACCCGATTGCTACGATGCGTAGAAATCTGCAAACGCTATTTCCTAGCAAGGATGTGTCGCATATACATTCATCTGAAGTGAATACGAGGTATACATAACACTCCACAATGAATATTATATCTTATCATGAAACATAGAAATGAGATGCTATATGGCGATATAAGAAGCATTAGAACACTATTGCTTCGATACATAGACATCTGCAAACGCTACTTCTTAGCAAGGAAGTGTCGGATTTACATTCTTTTGAAGTGAAAACGAGGTATACATGACACTCCGCAATGAATATTATATCTTATCATGAAACATAGAAATGTGGTGCGATACCGCGTTTTAAGAAGCATTAGAACTCTATTGCTACGATACGTAGACATATGCAGACACTATTTCCTAGCATGGATGTGTCGCATTTACAATCTTTTGAAGTGAATACGAGGTATACATAACACTCGACAATGAATATTATATCTTATCATGAAACATAGAAATGAGATGCGAAATCGCGTTTTGAAAAGTATTAGAAATCTAATGCTACGATACGTAGTCATCTGCGAACGCTATTTCCTAGCAAGCAAGTGTCGCAAATACATTCTGCTGAATTGAATACGAGGTAAACATGACACTTCGCAATGAATATTATATCTCATCATGAAACATAGAAATGAGATGCTAAGTCTCGTTACAAGAAGCATTAGAACACTATTGATTCTATACGTAGACATCTGGAAACGCTATTTACTAGCAGGGAAGTGTCTCATTTTCATTCTTTTGAAGTGAATACAATGTATACATGACACTTCGTAATGAATATTATATCTCATCGTAACACATAGAAATGAGATGCGATATCGCGTTTTAAGAAGCGTTAGAACCCTATTGCTACAATAGGTAGACATCTGCAAAGGCTATTTCCTAGCAAGGAAGCGTCGCATTTACATTCTTTTGAAGCGAATACGAGGTATATATGACACTTCGCAATGAATATTATATCTTATCATGAAACATAGAAATGAGATGCGATATCGCGATTTAAGGAGCATTAGAACTCTATTGCTTCGATGCGTAGACATCTGCAAACGCTACTTCCTAGCAAGGAAGTGTCGCATTTACGTTCTTTTGAAGTGTATGCGAGTTATACATGACACTACGCAATGAATATTATATCTTAACATGAAACATAGAAATGAGATACGATATCGCGTTTTAACACATTGCGGACGGGTGACGAGATATCTCGTTTTTAGAAAACTAAACGTTGCGAACGGGTCACCATATATCTAGTTTTCACGTTTTTTTTATTCAGTCGGCAACTGAGCAAGGAGCTGCAAATGTTTCTGTTACGTTACGATGGTATCGAAGTCTCTCGCATTCCGAAACCAAAGCGAAACAACTGAATCATTCCTTAAATTTATGAAAAAGCAGTCATTATAGTGTAACGTCCGCCGTACCTCGCGGTACCTCCTTCACCCCCTGGCAGAGCCACACGCATCGCCTGTCGCCACCACAAAGACGAGCTTACCGAGTATACGATCGCCGAGCTAAGGCAGCCACCCCCGCAACCAGGAGTTGGACCACACGACCGCGCTACGACGCGTGCCTTCCAGACAGCTGGAGCACGAGCGAGCCACAGCCTCCGCACGAGGACCATTCCACGTATCAGGAAGAGTCGCCCGCCGTTACGCACCCGTACCCATACTTTGCATATCATTATAATTATAATTAAGCGAATCCTAGAACTTAAGCACACGACACTCCATGTACGCACACGACACAACACACACAACCTAGCATAAGGCGTTTCATGTGTTATTCTAATTTTTAAGATCATAATTAATCCTAATAAGAAGTAAGCGAAGCGCCCGACGCGCGCGGCTCACGCCGAACGCGCTCGCCCTACCACGACCGTCCATCCCACTCTGGGGACCTGCGACTCGCGCGCCGCGCGATCCGAGGAGGTCGCGGGCCCGCGAGCTGATAGTCAGTACGAGTCATCCGCTCCAAGCGAGCGGACCTCCCTCAAATCCAATCTCTAGTTCGAGCCATTCGCTCCAAGCGAGCACTCCTTTATCATAATCCAATCTTACTATTTCAACTTAAACTCTAATTCAATTCAAGTCCTTATTCTAAACTCTAATTATCGTATCCTAGTACTTAGTCAACTTTAGCATAGGGAAGTATCAGTGTAAGCTTAGTTTTATTTAGAATATACTTTATTTTTACCAGTACTACAATTCTCATCATTCTAAATATTCCTTGCCTTATTATTATTATAAATTCATTCATTGCGAAGTCTTCCACGAGTTCACGCGTCTTCAAGAACATTCACAAGCTCCGAACTTTAGTCAAACTTGGTAATCGATCAGTTATAGCCGACCGCCGCTTAGCTGCATCGACCCACAGCGAGGCTAGAGCAAGGACACTCGTCGATTTTCCATATTTCTAGACCGGTAAACTAGAGCGGACCGCCGTCTAGTGGACCCGTATCTGGACTTTTGGAAACCGACTCGAATGCGTCATTCCGGTACAGCTAAACGAACTCGTCGCGCGGGAAGGAAGAACTACTTGCGTTCACTTGTGCGCGGATACGTTGGTACAGCCGAGTGCATATACCACTGCAACGTCTCATCTTCCGCCGCACGCCCATCGGACAGCCGTCCCGCACCGCCGCATCCATCGCCGATCCACTTGACCGAGCCGATCCATCCCCGAGGTCAGCCCACCTGGGTACTCGTCCCGCTGACAATCACGCCTCACCGACCGTACGCAGGGATTATACCTGTGGGCGATCCGTGCCGACGACGATACCTGCAACAAGGGTACTAAATATTAGCAGCTGTCAAGACATCAAAGGTAAGGTCATATTTTCTTATCCGCGTTCGTGCCTTTTGATACGTGTTTCGCGAGCCAGAAAGAACCCGGTCTTCGTCGCAATTCCGCGAGCCGAACCGTTCGAGGCTGCGTGTCGCTCCCGGTAAACGATAAGTTTTCGCGACCCGTGACGTGACAATAGCCATTGCCGGCTGATCTGTGCGGATCGTCGTACGTATCGTATCTTATAAAGTGTTTCATTGATCTGCATTTTAGAATTTCAAACTTCGTGTTTTAAAATTGGAAGGTAACAGGTTTTTGAGTACTATCTATATTTTCAATCAACCTGTTACTGATAATGGATAACAAAAATTTATTTTATGAATTAGCCCTCTATAAAAGAAGCGAAATGACGCATAGATGTAATGAAAACAGATATACAGATATATGAACTATATGTATACCATTATTTAAAAATAATAAATGCCCTCTATAAAAGAAGCGAAATGACGCATAGATGTAATGAAAACAGATATACAGATATATGAACTATATGTATACCATTATTTAAAAATACTAAATGCAAATTAAGTAAAATGCGTATCCACTTACTGTCACATGCCAAGCATGTTTTTGGAGCGTTCGAAAATCTGCGATCCGTGAGGGCGCGTTGAACGCGCAGCGCCACGTCCTCAATGTGTTAAGAAGCATTAGAACTCTATTGCCTCGATAAGTACACATCTGCAAACGCTATATCCTAGCAAGGAAGTGTCGCATTTACATTCATTTGAAGTGTATACGAGGTATACATGACACTTCGCAATGAATATTGTACCTTATCATGAAACATAGAAATAAGATGCGATATCGCGATTTAAGAAGCATTAGAACTCTATTGCTTCGATACGTAGGCGTCTGCAAACGCTATTTCCTAGCAAGGAAGTGTCGCATTTACATTCTTTTGAAGTGAATACGAGGTATACATAACACGCTACAATGAATATTATATCTTATCATGAAACATAGAAATGAAATGCGATATCGCGATTTAAGAAGCATTAGAAATCTATTGCTTCGATACGTAGGCTTCTGCAAACCCTATTTCCTAGCAAGGAAGTGTCGTATTTACATTCTTTTGGAGAGAATACGAGGTATTCATGAGACTCCGCAATGAGTATTATATCTTATCCTAATACACAAGTGAGGTGCTATATCTCGTTTTAAGAAACATTAGAACCCTATTGCTTCGATACTTAGATATTTGCCAACGTTACTTCCTAGGAATGAAGTGTCGCCTTTTAATTCGTTTGAAGTGTATGCGTGGTATGCAAGACCCTTCGCAATGAATATTATATCTTATCATGAAACATAGAAATGAGATGCGTTATCGCGTTTTGAGATGTTTTAGAACTCTAATGCTACGATACGTAGACATCTGCAAACGCTATTTCCTAGCAAGGAAGTGTCCAATTAACATTCATTTGAAATGTAGACGAGGTATACATAGCACTTCGCAATGAATATTGTATCTTATCTTGAAACATAGAAATGAGATGCGACATCGCGTTTTAAGAAGCATTAGAACTCTATTGCTACGATACGTAGACATCTGCCAACGATATTTCCTGGCAAGGAAGTGTCGCATTTACATTCTTTTGAAGTGAATACGAGGTATACATAACACTCCACAATGAATATTATATCTTACCATTAAACATAGAAATGGGGAGCGATTTCGCGTTTTAAGAAGCATTAGAACTCTATTGCTATGGTACGTAGACAGCTGCAAACGCTATTTCCTAGCAAGGAAGTGTCGCATTTACATTCTTTTGAAGTGAATACGAGGTATACATAACACGCTACAGTGAATATTATATCTTATCATGAAACATAGAAATGAGATGCGATATCGCGATTTAAGAAGCATTAGTATTCTATTGCTACGATACGTAGGCGTCTGCAAACGCTATTTAATAGCAAGCATGTGTCGCACTGACATTCATTTGAAGTGTATATGAGGTATACACAACACTTTGCAATGGATATTATATCTTATCATGAAACATAGAAATGAGATGCGATATCCCGTTTTAAGAAGTATTAGAACTCTATTGCTTCGATACGTAGAGATCTGGAAACGCTGTTTCCTAGAAAGGAAGTGTCGGATTTACATTCATTTGAAGTGTATGCGAGGTATACATGACACTTCGCAATGAATATTATATCTTAACATGAAACATAGAAATGAGATGCGGTATCGTTATTTAAGAAGCATTAGATCTCCATTGCTTCGATACGTAGACATCTACAAACGCTATTTCCTAGCATGGAAGTGTCGCATTTACATTCATTTGAAGTGTATGCGAGGTATACAATACACTTCGCAATGAATATAATATCTTACCATGAAACATTGAATTAAGATGCGATATCTCGTTTTGAGAAGTATTAGAACACTGTTGCTTCGATACGTAGACATCTGCCATCGCTACACCCTAGCAAGGATGTGTCGCATTTATATTCATTTTAAGTGTATGCGAGGTATACCTGACACTTCGCAATGAATATTATATCTTATCATGAAACATAGAAGTGAGATGCGATATCACGTTTTAAGAAGCATTAGAACTCTATTGTTTGGATACGTAGACATGTGGAAACACTATTTCCTAGAAAAGAAGTGTCGCATTTACATTTCTCTGAAGTGAATACGAGGTATTCATGACACTTCGCAATGAATATTATATCTTATCGTGACACATACAAACGAGATGCGACATCTCGTTTTAAGAAGCATTAGAACTCTATTGCTTCGATACGGAGACATCTGCAAACGCTACTTCCTGGCAAGGAATTGTCGCATTTACATTCTTTTGAAGTGAATACGAGGTATACATGTTACTTCGCAATGAATATTATCTCTTATCATGAAAGATAGAAGTGAGATGCGATAGCACGTTTTAAGAAGCATTAGAACACTATTGCTTCGATACGTAGACATCTGCAAACGCTATTTCATAGCAATGAAGTGTCGCATTTAGATTCATTTGAAGTGTATGCGAGGTATAAGTGGCACTTCGCAATGAATATTGTATCTTATCATGAAGCATAGAAATGAGATGCAATATCGCGTTTTAAGAAGCATTAGAACTCTATTGCTACGATACGTAGACATCTGCAAACGCTATTTCGTAGCACGGAGGTGTCGCACTTACATTCTTTTGAAGTGAGTTCGATGTATACATGACACTTCGCAATGAATATTATATCCTATCGTGAAACATAGAAATGAGATGCGACATCTCGTTTTAAGAAGCATTAGAAATCTATTGCTTCGATACGGAGACATCTGCCAACGCTATTTCCTAGCAAGGAAGTGTCGCATTTACATTGTTTTGAAGTGAATACGACGTATACATAACACTTCGCAATGAATATTATGCCTTATCATGAAACATAGAAATGAGATGCGATATCTCGTTTTAAGAAGCATTAGAACTCCATTGCTTCGATTCGTAGATGTCTGCATACGCTACGTCCTAGCAAGGAAGTATCGCATTTACATTCTTTTGAAGTGAATACGAGGTATACATGACACTTCGGAATGAATATTATATCTTATCATGAAACATAGAAATGAGATGCGATATCGCGTCTTAAAAAGCACTAGAACTCTATTGCTTCCATACGTAGACATCTGCCATCGCTATATCCTAGCTAGGAAGTGTTGCATTTACATTCTTTTGAAGCGACTACGAGGTATACATAGCAATCCACAATGAATATTATATCTTATCACGAAATATAGAAATGAGTTGCGATATCGCGATTTAAGAGGCATTAGATCTCTATTGTTTCGATACGTAGACATCTGGAAACGCTATTTCCTAGCAAGCATGTGTCGCGTTTACATTCTTTTTAAGTGTAGACGAGATATACATAACCCTCCTCAATGAATATTATATCTTATCATGAAACATAGAAATGAGATGCGATATCGCGTTTTAAGAAGCACTAGAACTCTATTGCTTCCATACGTAGACATTTGCCATCGCTATATCCTAGCTAGGATGTGTCGCATTTACATTCTTTTGAAGCGACTACGAGATATACATAGCAATCCACAATGAATATTATATCTTATCACGAAATATAGAAATGAGTTGCGATATCGCCATTTCAGAAGCATTAGATCTCTATTGTTTCGATACGTAGACATCTGGAAACGCTATTTCCTAGCAAGGATGTGTCGCGTTTACATTCTTTTTAAGTGTATACGAGATATACATAACCCTCCTCAATAAATATTATATCTTATCATGAAACATAGAAATGAGATGCGATATCGCGTTTTAAGAAGCATTAGGACACTATTCCTTCGATACGTAGACATCTGCAAACGCTACTTCCTGGCAAGGAAGTGTCGCACTTACATTCTTTGGAGCGAATACGAGGTATACATGACACTTCGCAATGAATATTATGCCTTATCATGAAACATAGAAATGAGATGCGATATATCGTTTTAAGAAACATTAGAACTCCATTGCTTCGACTCGTAAATGTCTGCAAACGCTACGTCCTAGCAAGAAAGTATCGCATTTAGATTCTTTTGAAGCGAATACGAGGTATACATGACACTTCGGAATGAATATTATATCTTATCATGAAACATAGAAATGAGATCCGATATCGCGTTTTAAAAAGCACTAGAACTCTATTGCTTCCATACGTAGACATCTGCCATCGCTATATCCTAGCTAGGAAGTGTCGCATTTACATTCATTTGAAGTGTATGCGAGGTATACACGACACTTCCCAATGAATATTGTATCTTATCGTGAAACATAGAAATGAGATGCGATTTCGCGTTTTAAGAAGCATTAGAACTCTATTGCTACGATGCGTAGACATCTGCAAACGCTATTTCCAAGCAAAGAAGTGTCGCAATTACTTTCTCTTGAAGAGAATCCGAAGTATACATGACACTCCGCAATGAATATTATATCTTATCATGAAACATAGAAATGAGATGCGATATGACGACTTAAGAAGCATTAGAACAATATTGCTTCGATACGTAGACATCTGCCATCGCTATTTCCTAGCAAGGAAGTGTCGCAATTACATTCTATTGAGGTGAATACGAGGTATACATAACACCGCACAATGAATATTATATCTTAGTATGAAGCATATAAATGGGGAGCGATTTCGCGTTTTAAGAAGCGTTAGAACTCTATTGCTTCGTTACGTAGATAACTGCCACCGCTATTTACTAGCTAGGAAGTGTCGCATTTACATTCATTTGAAGTGTATGCGAGGTATTCACGACACTTCGCAATGAATATTATGTCTTATCGTGTAACATGGAAATGAGATGCGATATCGCTATTTAAGAAGCATTAGAACTCCATTGCTTCGATACGTAGACATCTGCAAACGCTACTTCCTAGCAAGGAAGTGTGGCGTTTTCATTCTTTTGAAGTGTATGCGAGGTATACGTGACACTTCGCAATGAATATTAGATCTTATCATGAAACATAGAAATGAGATGCGATATCGCGATTTAAGGGGCATTAGAACTCTATTGCTTTGATACGTAGACATCTGCAAACGCTATTTCCTAGCAAGGAAGTGTCGCATTTACATTCATTTGAAGTGTATGCTAGGTATACATGACACTTCGCAATGAATATTATATCTAATCATGAGACATAGGAATGAGATGCGATACCGCGATTTAAGAAGCATTAGAATCCTATTGCTTCGATACGTAGACATCTGCAAACGCTCCTTTCTAGCAAGGAGGTCTCGCATTTACATTCTTTTGATGTGAATACGGGGTATACATGACACTTCGCTATTAATATTATATCTTATCATGAAGCATAGAAATGAGATGCGATATCGCGATTTTAGAAGCATTGGAACTCTATTGCTTCGATACGTAGACATCTGCAAGCGCTATTTCCTAGCAAGGAAGTGTCGCAATTACATTCTATTGAGGTGAATACGAGGTATACATAACACCGCACAATGAATATTATATCTTAGTATGAAGCATATAAATGGGGAGCGATATCGCGTTTTAAGAAGCATTTGAACTTTATTGCTTCGATGCGTAGACATCGTCAAACACTACTTCCTAACAATGAAATGTCGCATTTACATTGTTTTGAAGTGAATACGAGGTATACATAACACTTCGCAGTGAATATTATATCTTATCATGAGACATAGAAGTGAGATGCGATATCGCGTTTCTAGGAGCATTAGAACTCTATTGCTTCGATACGTAGACATCTGCAAACGCTATTTCCTAGCAAGAAAGTGGCGCATTACATTCATTTGAAGTGTATGCGAGGTATAGGTGACACTTCGCAATGAATATTACATCTTAGCATGAAACATAGAAGTGAGATGCTATATCGCGATCTAAGAAGCATTAGAACTCTATTGCTACGATACGTAAGCATCTGCGAACGCTATTTCCTAGAAAGGAAGTGTCGCATTTACATTCCTTTCAAGTGAATACGAGGTATACATGACACTTCGCAATGAGTATTATATCTTATCAAGAAACATAGAAATGAGATGCGATATCGCGTTGGTAGAAGCGCTAGAACTCTAATGCTACGATACGTAGACATCTGCAAACGCTATTTCCTAGCAATGAAGTGTCGCATTTACATTCATTTGAAGTGCATGCGAGGTATAAGTGACACTTCGCAATGATTATTTTATGTTTCCATGAAACATAGAAATGAGATGCAATACTGCGTTTTACGAAACATTAGATCTCTATTGCTACGATACGTAGGCTTCTGCAAACGCTTTTCCCTAGCCAGGAAGTGTCGCATTGACATTCTTTTGAAGTGAATACGAGGTATACATGTAACTTCGCAGTGAATATTATATCGTATCATGAAACATATTTATGAGATGCGATATCGCGTTTTCAGAAGCATTAGAACACTGCTTCTGCGATACGTAGACATCTGCAAACGCTATTTCCTAGAAAGGAAGTGTCGCATTTACATTCTTTTGAAGTTAATACGAGGTATACATGACAATTCGCAATGAATATTATATATCGTCATGAAACATAGAAATGAGGTGCGACATCTCGTTTTAAGAAGCATTAGAACTCTATTGTTTCCATTCCTAGTCATCTTGAAACGCTATTTCCTAGCAAGGAAGTGTCGCATTTACATTGTTTTGAAGTGAATACGAGGTATACACGACACTTCGCAATGAATATTGTCTCTTATCATGAAACATAGAAATGAGATGCGATATCGCGTTTTAAGAAGAATTAGAATTCTATTTCTACGGTACGTAGACATCTGCAGACGCTATTTCCTAGCAGGGAAGTGTCGCATTTACATTCTTTTGAAGTGTAGACGAGATATACATATCACAGCACAATGAATATTATATCTAATCATGAAATATAGAAATGAGATGCGATATCGCGATCTAAGAAGCATTAGAACTCTAATGCTACGATACGTAGACATCTGCACACGCCACTTCCTAGCATGGAAGTGTCGCATTTACATTCTTTTGAAGTGAATACGAGGTTTACATGACACTTCGCAATGAATATTATATCTTATCATGGAACATAGAAATGAGCTGCGACATCTCGTTCTAAGAAGCATTAGAACTCTATTGTTGCGATACGTAGACATCTGGAAACGCTGTTTCTTTGCTAGGAAGTGTCCCTATTACATTCTTTTGAAGAGAATACGAGGTATACATAACACTCTACGACGAATATTGTACCTTATCACGAAACATAGAAATCAAATGCGATATCGCGATTTAAGAAGCAATAGAACTCTATTGCTACGATACACAGACATCTGCAAACGCTAATTCCTAGCAAAGAAGTGTCGCATTTACATTGATTTGAAGTGTATGCGTGGTATACATGACACTTCGCAATTAATATGTTATCTTATCATGAAACATAGAAATGAGATGCGATATCGCGTTTTGAGAAGCATTAGAACTCCAATGCTACGGTACGTAGACATCTGCAAACGCTATTTCCTAGCAAGGAAGTGTCGCATTTACATTCGTTTGAAGTGTATGCGAGGTATACATGACACTTCGCAATGAATATTATCTCTTATCATGAAACATAGAAATGAAATGCGGTATCCCGTTTTAAGAGGCATTAGAACTCTATTGCTACGATACGTAGATATCAGGAAACGCTATTTCCTAGCAAGGACGTGTCGCATTTACATTCTTTTGATGTGAATACGTGGTATACATGACACTTCGCAATGAATGTTATATCTTATCATAAAACATAGGAATGATATGCGATATCGCGTTTTAAGAAGCAATAGAACTCTATTGCTACGACACGTAGACATCTGCACACGCTATTTCCTAGCAAGGAAGTGTCGCATTTACACTCTTTTGAAGTGAATACGAGGTATACATGACACTCCACAATGAATATTATATCTCATCCTGAAACATAGAAATGTGGTGCGATATCGCGGTTTAAGAAGCATCAGAACTCTATTGCTACGATAGGTAGATGTCTGCAAACGCTATTTCCTAGCAAGGAAGTGTCGCATTTACATTCGTTGCAAGTGTATGCGCGGTTTACGAAACACTTCGTAATGAATATTATATCTTATCATGAAACATAGAAATGAGTTGCGATATCGCGATTTAAGAAGCATTAGAACTCTATTGCTACGATACGTAGATATCTGGAAATGCTATTTCCTAGCAAGGAAGTGTCGCATTTACATTCATTTGAAGTGAATACGAGGTATACATGACACTTGGCATTTAATATTGTATCTTATCATGATACATAGAAATGAGATGCGATATCGTGATTTAAATGGCATTAGAAATATATTGCTACGATACGTAGACATCTGCAAACGCAATTTCCTAGGATGGAAGTGTCACATTTACAATCTTTCGAAGTGAATACGAGGTACACATAACACTAAACAATGAAAATTATATCTTACCATGAAACATAGAAATGAGATGCGATATCGCGTTCTAAGAAGCGTTGGAACTCCATTGCTTCGCTACGTAGACATCTGGCAACGCTATTTCCTAGGAAGGAAGTGTCGCAGTTACATCCTTTTGATGTCAATACGAGGTATACATAACACTCCACAATGAATATTATATCTTATCTTGAAACGTAGAAATGTGATGCGATACCGCGATTTAAGCAGCATTAGAAATCTATTGCTACGATACGTAGACATCTGCAAACGCTATCAAATAGCAAGGTAGTGCCGCACTTACATTCATTTGAAGTGAATACGAGGTATACATAACACTTCGCAGTGATTATTATATCCTATCGAGAAACATAGAAATGAGATGCGATTACGCGATATAAGAAGCACAAGAACTCCATTGCTACGATACGTGGAAATCTGCAAACGCTATTTCCTAGCAAGGAAGTGTCGCATTTACATTCATTTGATATGTATGCGAGGAATACATGACACTTCGCAATGAATATTATATCTTATCACGAAACATAGAAATGAGATGCGATATTGCGTTTTAAGAACCATTAAAACTCTATTGCTTCTATAAGTAGGCATCTGCAAACGCTATTTCCTAGCAAGGAAGTGTCGCATTTACATTCATTTGAAGTGTATGCGATGTATACATGACACTTCGCATAGAATATTATATCTTATCATGAAACATAGAAATGAGGTGCGATATGGTGATTTAAAAATCATTAGAACTCTATTGCTACGATACGTAGTCATCTGCAAACGCTATCTAAGAGCAAGGAAGTGTCGCATTTACATTCGTTTGAAGTGTAGACGAGATATACATAGCACTGTACCATGAATATTATATCTTATCATGAAACATAAAAATGAGATGCGATATCTCCATTTTAGAAGCATTAGAAACCTATTGCTTCGATACGTAGACATCTGCAAACGCTATTTCCTAGCGAGGGAGTGTCGCATTTACATTCTTTTGAAGTGAATACGAGGTTATGATAACACTCCACAATGAATATTATATCTTATCATGAAACATAGAAATGAGATGCGATATGGCGATTTAAGAAGCATTAGAAATCTATTGCTCCGACACGTAGACATATGCAAACGCTATTTCCTAACAAGGAAGTGTCGCATTTACATTCTTTTGAAGTGTAGACGAGATATACATATCACTGCACAATGAATATTATATCTTATCATGAAACATAGAAATGAGATGCGATATCGCGACTTAAGAAGCGTTAGAACGCTATTGCTACGATACGTAGACATCTGCTAACGCTATTTCCTAGCAAGGAAGAGTCGCAATAACATTCATTTGAAGAGAATACGAGGTATACATAACACCGCACAATGAATATTATATCTTATAGTGAGAGTTCGAAATGAGATGCTATATCGCGATTTGAGAAGCATTAGAACCCAATTAATACGATACGTAGACATCTGCAATCGCTATATCCTAGCAAGGAATTGTCGCATTTACGCTCTTTTGAAGTAAATACGAGGTATACATGACACTTCGCAATGAATATTATATATCATCATGAAACATAGAAATGAGGTGCGACATCTCGTTTTAAGAAGCATTAGAACTCTATTGTTTCCATACCTAGTCATCTTGAAACGCTATTTCCTAGCAAGGAAGTGTCGCATTTACATTCTTTTGAAGTGAATACAGGGTATACATGACACATCGCAATGAATATTATACCTTATCATGAAACATAGAGATTAGATGCGTTATCGCGTTTTAAGAAACATTAGAACTATATTGCTACGATACGTAAGCATCTGCAAACGCTATTTCCTAGCAAGGAAGTGTCGCATTTACATTCCTTTGAAGTGAATACGAGGTATACATGACACATCGCAATGAGTATTATATCATATCCTGAAACATAGAAATGAGATGCGATATCGCAAATTAAGAAGCATTAGTACTCTATTGCTTCGATACGTAGACACCTGGAATTGTTATTTCCTAGAAGGGAAGTGTCCCATTTACATTCATTTGAAGTGTAGACAAGGAATACATAACACTTCGCATTGAGTATTATATCTTATCATGAGACATAGAAATGAGATGCGATATCGCGTTTTAAGAAGCATTTGAACTCTATTGCTTCGATGCGTAGACATCTACAGACGCTATTTCCTAGGAAGGAAGTGATGCATTTACATTCATTTGAATTGAATACGATGTATACATGACACTTCGCAGTGAATATTATATCTTATCATGAGACATAGGAATGAGATGCGATATCGCATTTTAAGAAGCATTAGAACTCTATTGCTACGATACGTAAGCATCTGCAAACGCTATTTCCTAGCAAGGAAGTGTCGCATTTACATTCCTTTGAAGTGAATACGAGGTATACATTACACTTCGCAATGAGTATTATATCTTATCATGAAACATGGAAATGAGATGCGATATCGCGTTTTAAGAAGCATTAGAACTCTATTGCTACGAAACGTATATATCTGATACCGCTAATTCCTAGCAAGGAAGTGCCGCATTTACATTCATTCGAAGTGTATGCGAGGTATACATGACACTTCGCAATGAATATTATATCTTATCATGAAACATAGAAATGAGATGCGATATTGCGATTTAAGAAGCAGTAGATCTCTATTGCTTCGATACGTAGACATCTGCCAACGCTATTTCCTAGCAAGGAAGTGTCGCATTTACATTCATTTGAAGTGTATGCGAGGTATACAAGACACTTCGCAATGAATATTATATATTATCATGAAACATAGAAATGAGATGCGATATCGCGATTTAAGCAGCATTAGGAATCTATTGCTTCGATACGTAGACTTCTGCAAACGCTATTTCCTAGCAAGGAAGTGTCGCATTTACATTGTTTTGAAGTGT
Source organism: Xylocopa sonorina (assembly GCF_050948175.1). NCBI lineage: Eukaryota > Metazoa > Arthropoda > Insecta > Hymenoptera > Apidae > Xylocopa > Xylocopa sonorina. The sequence continues at coordinate 187,512 of NW_027490338.1, forward strand.
AGACGAGATATACATATCACAGCACAATGAATATTATATCTAATCATGAAATATAGAAATGAGATGCGATATCGCGATCTAAGAAGCATTAGAACTCTAATGCTACGATACGTAGACAACTACAAACGCTATTAGCTTGCAAGGAAGTGTCGCATTCACATTCATTTGAAGTGTATGCGATTTATACATGACACTTCGCAATGATTATTATATATTATCATGAAACATAGAAATGAGATGTGATATCGCGTTTTGAGAAGCAATAGAACTCTAATGCTACGATACGTAGACATCTGCAAAGGCTATTTCCTAGCAAGGGAGTGTCGCATTTACATTATTTTGAAGTGAATACGAGGTTATGATAACACTCCACAATGAATATTATATCTTATCATGAAACATAGAAATGTGATGCGATGTCGCGTTTTAAGAAGCATTAGAACTCTATTGCTTCGATACGTTGAGATCTGCAAACGCTATTTCCTGGCAAGGAGGTGTCGCATTTACATTCATTTGAATTGTATGCGAGGTATAAGTGACACTTGGTAATGAATATTATATCTTATCATGAGAGATAGAAAGGGGATGCGATATCGCGTTTTAAGAAGCATTAGAACTCTATTGCTACGATACGTAAACATCTGGCAACGCTATTTCCTAGAAGGGATGTGTCGCATTTACATTCTTTTGAAGTGAATACGAGGTATACATAACACTCCACAATGAATATTATATCTTGTCATGAAACATAGAAACGAGATGCGATATCCCGTTTTAGAAAGCATTAGAACACTATTGCTGTAATACGTAGACATCTGCAAACGCTATTTAATAGCAAGGAAGTGTCGCTATTACATTCTTTTGAAGTGAATACGAAGTATACATAACACTCCAGAATGAATATTATATCTTATCATGAAACACAGAAATGAGATGCCATATCACGATCTAAGAAGCATTAGAACCCTATTGCTGTAATATGTAGAAATCTGGAAACGCTATTTCCTAGCAAGGAAGTGTTGCATTCACTTTCTTTTGGAGTGAATACGAGGTATACATGACACTTCGCAATGAATATTATATCTTATCATGGAACATAGATATGAAATGCGATATCTCGTTTTAAGATGCATTAGAACTCTAATTCTTCGATACGTAGACATCTGGAAAAGCTATTTCCTAGCAAGGAAGAGTCGCATTTACATTCTTTTTAAGTGTAGACGAGGAATATATAACACTTCGTAATGAATATTATATCTTATCATGAAACATAGAAATGATAATGCGACATCGCGTTTTAAGAAGCATTAGAACACTATTGCTTCGATACGTAGACATCTGGAAACGTAATTTTCTAGGAAGGAAGTGTCGGGTTTACATTCATTTGAAGTGTGTGCGAGGTATACATGACACTTCGCAATGAATATTATATCTTACCATGAAACATAGAAAATAAATGCGATATCTCCTTTTAAGAATCATTAGAATTCTATTGCTTCGATACGGAGACATCTGCAAACGCTATTTCCTAGCAAGGAAGTGTCCAATTAACATTCATTCGAAATGTAGACGAGGTATACATAGCACTTCGCAATGAATATTGTATCTTATCTTGAAACATAGAAATGAGATGCGACATCGCGTTTTATGAAGCATTAGAACTCTATTGCTCCGATACGTAGACATCTGGAAACGTAATTTCCTATAAAGGAGGTGTTGCATTTACATTCAATTGAAGTGTAGACGAGGAACACATAACACTTCGCAATGAATATTATATCTTATCATAAGACATAGAAATGTGATGCGATATCGCGATTTAAAAAGCACTAGAACTCTATTGCTACGATACGTAGACATCTGCAGATACTATTTCCTAGCAAGGAAGTGTCGCGTTTACATACCTTTGAAGTGAACACGAGGTACACATAACACTGCACAATGAATATTATATCTTATCATAAAACATAGAAATGAGATGCGATATCTCGTCTTATGAAGCATCAGTACTTTGTTGCTTCGATACGTAGACATTTGCCATCGCTATATCCTAGCAACGAAGTGTCGCATTTACATTCATTTGAAGTGAATACGAGGTATACATGACACTCCACAATGAATATTATATCTTATCAGTAAGCATATAAATGGGGAGCGATTTGCGATTTAGGAAGCATTAGAACCCTATTGCTTCGTTACGTAGGCATCTGCCATCGGTATTTCCTAGCAAGGAAGTGTCGCATTTACATTCATTTGAAGTGTATGCGAGGTATTCAAGACACTTCGCAATGAATATTATATCTAATCGTGAAACATAGAAATGAGTTGCGATATCGCGTTTTAGAAGGATTAGAACTCCAATGCTACGATACGTAGACATCTGCAAACGCTATTTCCTAGCAAGGAAGTGTCGCATTTGCATACATTTTAAGTGTATGCGAGGTACACATGACACTTCGCAATGAATATTATATCTCATCATGAAAAATTGAAATGAGATGCGATATCGCGTTTTAAGAAGCGTTAGAACTCTATTGCTTCGATACGTGGACATCTGCCAAGCCATTTCCTAGCAAGGAAGTGTCGCATTTACATTCATTTGAAATGTTTGCGAGGTATACATAACACTTCGCAATGAATATAATATCTTGTCATGAAACATAGAAGGGAGGTGCGATATCGCGGTTTAAGAAGCATTAGAACTATATTGCTACGATACGTAGACTTCTGCAGACGCTATTTCCTAACAAGGAAGTGTCGCATTTACATTGATTTGAAGTGTATGCGTGGTATACATGACACTTCGCAATTAATATGTTATCTTATCATGAAACATAGAAATGAGATGCGATATCGCGTTTTGAGAAGCATTAGAACTCCAATGCTACGGTACGTAGACATCTGCAAACGCTATTTCCTAGCAAGGAAGTGTCGCATTTACATTCGTTTGAAGTGTATGCGAGGTATACATGACACTTCGCAATGAATATTATCTCTTATCATGAAACATAGAAATGAAATGCGGTATCCCGTTTTAAGAGGCATTAGAACTCTATTGCTACGATACGTAGATATCAGGAAACGCTATTTCCTAGCAAGGACGTGTCGCATTTACATTCTTTTGATGTGAATACGTGGTATACATGACACTTCGCAATGAATGTTATATCTTATCATAAAACATAGGAATGATATGCGATATCGCGTTTTAAGAAGCAATAGAACTCTATTGCTACGACACGTAGACATCTGCATACGCTATTTCCTAGCAAGGAAGTGTCGCATTTACACTCTTTTGAAGTGAATACGAGGTATACATGACACTCCACAATGAATATTATATCTCATCCTGAAACATAGAAATGTGGTGCGATATCGCGGTTTAAGAAGCATCAGAACTCTATTGCTACGATAGGTAGATGTCTGCAAACGCTATTTCCTAGCAAGGAAGTGTCGCATTTACATTCGTTTCAAGTGTATGCGCGGTTTACGAAACACTTCGTAATGAATATTATATCTTATCATGAAACATAGAAATGAGTTGCGATATCGCGATTTAAGAAGCATTAGAACTCTATTGCTACGATACGTAGATATCTGGAAATGCTATTTCCTAGCAAGGAAGTGTCGCATTTACATTCTTTGAAGTGAATACGTGGTATACATGACACTTCGCAATGAAGATTATATCTTATCATGAAACATAGAAATGAAATGCGGTATCCCGTTTTAAGAGGCATTAGAACTCTATTGCTACGATACGTAGATATCTGGAAACGCTATTTCCTAGCAAGGACGTGTCGCATTTACATTCTTTTGAAGTGATTACGTGGTATACATGACACTTCGCAATGAATGTTATATCTTATCATAAAACATAGGAATGAGATGCGGTATCCCGTTTTAAGAAGCATTAGAACTCTATTTCTTCGATACGTAGACTTCTGCAAAAGCTATTTCCTAGCGAAGAAGTGCCGGATTTACATTAATTTGAAGTGAGTACGAGGTATACATGGCACATGCAATTAATATTATATTTTTTCATGGAACATAGAAATGAGATGCGAAATCGCGTTTTAAGAAACATTTGAACTCATTTGTTTCGATACCTAGACATCTGGAAACGCATTTCCTAGCAAGGAAGTGTGGCACTTAAATTCTTTGGAAGTGCAGACGAAGTACACATAACACTTCGCAATGTATATAATATCTCAGCATGAAACTTACAAATGAGATTCGATATCGCGTTCTAAGTAGCATTAGAGCTGTATTGCTTCGATACGTAGACATCTGGAAACGTTATTTCCTAGCAAGGACGTGTGACATTTACATTCTTTTGAAGTGTAGACGAAGCATACATAACACATCGCAATGAATATTATATCCTACCATGAAACATAGTAGTGAGATGCGATATCGCTTCTTAAGAAGCATTAGAACTCTACTTCTTCGATACGCAGACATCTGGAAAGGCATTTCCTAGCAAGGATGTGTGGCATTTACATGCTTTTGAAGTGTAGACGAGGTATACATAACACTTAGCACTGAATACTATATATTATCATGAAACATAAAACTGAGAATTGATATCGCGTTCTAAGAAGCAATAGAACTCCACTGCTTCGATATGTTGACATCTGGAAACGCATTTCCTAGCAAAGATGTTTGGCATTTACATTTTCTGAAGTGTAGACGAGGTACACATAGCACATCGCAATGAATAATATATCTGGTCGTGAGACATAGAAATGAGATGCGATATCGCGTTTTAAGAAGCATTAGAACTCTATGGCTGCGATACGTAAACGTCTGGAAACGCATTTCCTAGCATGGACGTGCGACACTTACATACTTTTGAAGTGTAAACGAGGTATACATAACACTCCGCAATGTATATTATATCCCATCACGAAACATAGAAATGAGATGCGAAGTCGCGTTTCAAGAAGAATTAGAACTCTATTGCTTAGATACGTAGGTATCTGGAAACGCAATTTCCTTGAATGGAAGTGTGGCATTTACATTCTTCTGAAGAATAGACGAGGTATACATGACACTACGCAATGAATATTATATCTTATCATGAAACATAGAAATGAGGTGCTATATCGCTTTTTAAGAAGCATTAGATCTCTATTTCTAGGATACGTAGACATCTGCAGACTCTATTTCCTAGCAAGGAAGTGCCGCATTTAAATTCTATTGATGAGAATACGAGGTATACATAACACTCCACAATGAATATTATATCTTATCACGAAACATAGAAATGAGATGCGATTTCGCGTTTTGAGTAGCATTAGAACTCTATTGCTTCGATACGTAGACATCTGCAAACACTACTTCCTAGCAAGGAAGTGTCGCATTTACATTCCTTTGAAGTCAATACGAGGTTAACATAACACTCCACAATGAATATTATATGTTATCATGTAATATTGAAATGAGATGCGATATCGCGTTTTAAGAAGCGCTAGAATTCTATTGCTTCGATACGTAGACATCTGCAAATGCTATTTCGTTGCAAGGAAGAGTCGCATTTACATTCTTCTGAAGCGAATACGAGGTATACATAGCAATCTACAATTAATATTGTATCTTATCACGAAATATAGAAATGAGGTGCGATATCGCGGTTTAAGAAGCACTAGAACTCTATTGCTACGATACGTAAATATCTGGAAACGCTATTTCCTAGCAAGGAAGAGTCGCATTTACATTCTTTTGATGTGAATACGAGGCATACATGACACTTCGCAATGAATATTATATCTTATCATAAAGCATAGAAATGAGATGCGACATCTCGTTTTAAGGAGCATTTGAACTCTATTGTTTCGATACACAGACATCTGGAAACGCTATTTCCTAGCAAGGATGTGGCGCATTTACCTTCTTTTGAAGAGAGTACCAGGTATACATGACACTGCACAATGTATATTATATCTTATCATGAAACATAGAAATGAGATGCGGTGTCCCATTTAATAAACATTAGAACCCTATTGCTTCGATACCTAGACATCTGCAAACGCTATTTCCTAGCACGGAAGAGTCACATTTACATTCTTTTGAAGTGAACACGAGGTATACATGATACTTCGCCATGAATATTATACCTTATCATAAAACATAGAAATGAGATGCGATATCGCGACATAAGGGACAATAGAACTCTATTTCTTCGATACGGAGACATCTACCACCGCTATTTACTAGCAAGGAAGTGTCGCATTCACATTCTTTTGCTATGAATGCGAGGTATATATAACACTGCACAATGAATATTATATCTTATAATGAAACATAGAAATGATATACGATATCGCTATTTAAAAAGCATTACAACCTCTTTGCTACAATACGTAGACATCTGCAAACGCTATTTAATAGCAAGGCAGTGTCGCATTTACATTCTTTTGAAGTGAATACGAGGTATACATGACACTTCGCAATGAATAATATAGCTTATCATGACACATAGAAATGGGATGCGATATCCCGTTTTAGGAAGCATTAGAACACTATTGCTTCGGTACGTAGACATCTGCAAACGCTATTTCCTAGCAAGGAAGTGTCGGATTTACATTCGATTGAAGTGCATGTGAGGTATAAGTGACATTTCGGAATGAATATTATATCTCATCATGATACATAGAATTGAGATGCGATATCGCGTTTTAAGAAGCATTAGAACTCTATTGCTACGATACGTAGACATCTGCAAACGCTATTTAATAGCAAGGAAGTGTCGCATTTACATTCTTTTGAAATGAATACGAGGTATACATGACACATCGTAATGAATATTGTATCTTAACATGAAACGTAGAAATGAGATGCGATATCCCGTTTGAAGAAGCATTAGAACTCTATTGCTTCGGTACGTAGACACCTGCAAACGCTATTTTCTAGGAAGGAACTGTCGCATTTACATTCATTTGAAGTGTATGCGAGGTATAAGTGACATTTCGCAATGAATATTATATCTTATCATGAAACATAGAGATGAGATGTGATATCTCGTTTTAAGAAGCATTAGAACACTATTCCTACGATACATAGATAACTGGAAACGCTACTTCCTAGCAAGAAAGTGTCGCATTCACACTCTTTTGCTGTGAATGCGAGGTATATATAACACTGCACAATGAATATTATATCTTATCATGAAACATAGAAATGAGATGCGATATAGCGAATTAAGAATCATTAGAACTCTATTGCTACGATACGTAGACATTTGCAAACGCTATTTCCTAGCAGGGATGTGTGGCATTTACAATCCTTTGATGTGTGGACGAGGTATACATAACTCTTCGCAACGGATATTATATCTTATCATAAAACGTAGAAATGGGATGCGATATCGCGTTATAAGGAGCATTAGAGCTGTATTGCTTCGATACGGAGACATCTGGAAACGCATTTCCTAGCTAGAATGTGTGGCATTTACATTCTTTTGAAGTGTAGACGAAGTATACATAACGCTTCGCAATGAATATTATAACTTATCATGAAACAAAGAAGTGAGATGCGATATCGCGAATTAAGAAGCATTAGTACTCTATTGCTTCGATACGTAGACATCTGCAAACGCTATTTCCTAGAAAGGAAGTGTCGCATTTACATTCATTTGAAGTGTATGCGAGGTATACATGACACTTCGCAATGAATATTATATCTTATCATGAAACATAGAAATGAGATACGATATAGCGATTTAAGAAGCATTAGAAATATATTGCTTCGATACGTAGACATCTGCGTACGCTACTTCCTAACAAGGAAGTGTCGCATTTACAATCATTTGAAGCGTATGCGAGGTATACATAACACTTCGCAATGAATATTATATCTTATCATGAAACATAGAATTGAGATGCGATATCTCGCTTTAAGAAGCATTAGAACTCTATTGCCTCGACACGAAGACATCTGCCAACGCTATTTCCTAGCAAGGAAGAGTCGCATCTACATTCATTTGAAGTGGATACGGGGTATACATAACACCGCACAATGAATATTATATCTTATAGTGAGACATCGAAATGAGATGCTATGTCGCGATTTGAGAAGCATTAGAACCCCATTACTACGATACGTAGACATCTGCAATCGCTACTTCCTAGCAAGGAATTGTCGCATTTACGTTCTTTTGAAGTAAATACGAGGTATACATGACCCTTCGCAATGAGTATTATAACTTATCATGAAACATAGAAATGAGATGCGATATCGGGTTTTGAGAAGCATTAGAACTCTATAGCTACGATATGTAGACATCTGCAGACGCTATTTCCTAGCAAGGAAGTGTCGCAATTACATTCTTTTGAAGTGAATGCGAGGTAGACATAACACTCCACAATGAATATTATATCTTATCACGAAACATAGAAATAAGATGCGTTATCCCGATTTAAGAAGCAGTAGAAATCTACTGCTTCGATACGGAGAAATCTGCAAACGCTATGTCTTAGCATGGAAGTGTCGCATTTACATTCTTTTGAAGAGAATACGAGGTATACATTATACTTCGCAATGAATATTATATCTTATCGTGAAACGTAGAAATGAGATGCGATATCGCGTTTTAAGAAGAAGCATTAGAACTCTATTGCTACGATACGTAGGCATCTGCAAACGCTATTTCCTAGCAAGGAAGTGTCGCATTTACATTCTTTTGAAGTGAATACGTGGTGTTCATGACACTGCACAATGAATATTCTATCTTACATGAAACATAGAAATGAGGTGCGATGTCGCGTTTTAAGAAGCATTAGAACTATATGGCTGCGATACGTAGATATCTGCAAACGCTATTTCCTACCAAGGATGTGTCGCATTTACATTCTTTTGAAGTGAATACGAGGTATTCATGACACTTCGAAATGACTATTATGTCTTACCATGAAAAATTGAAATGAGATGCGATATCGTGTTTTGAGAAGCACTAGAACAGATTTGCTACGATACCTAGATATCTGCGAACGCTATTACCTAGCAAGGAAGTGTCGCATTTACATTCTTTTGAAGTGAATGCGAGGTATACATATCACTCCACAATGAATATTATATCTTATCATGAAACACAGATATGAGATGCGATATGGCGTTTTGAGAAGCATTAGAAGTCTAATATTACGATACGTAGACATCTGCAAACGCTATTTCCTAGCAAGGAAGTGTCGCATTTACATTTATTTTAAGTGTATGCGAGGCATACGTTACACTTCGCAATGAATAATATGTCTTACCATGAAACATAGGAATGAGATGCGATATCGCGTTTTAAGAAGCCTTACAACACTATTGCTTCGATACGTAGACATCTGCAAACGCTATTTCCTAGAGCGGAAGTGCCGCATTTACATTCATTTGAACTGTAGACGAGGAATACATGACACTTTGCAATGCATATTATATCTTATCATGAAACATAGAACTGAGATGCGATATCGCGTTTTAGGAAGCATTGCAATTCTGTTGCATCGATACGTAGACATCTGGAAACGCTATGTCCTAGCAAGGAAGTGTGTCATTTACATTCTTTTGAGGTGCAGGCGATGTATACATAACACTTCGCAATGAATATTATATCTTATCATGAAACATAGAAATGAGATGCGTTATCGCGTTTTAAGAAGCACTAGGACTGTATTGCTTCGATACGTAGACATCTGGAAACGCTATTTCCTAGCAAGGATGTGTCGCATTTACATTCATTTGAAGTGTATGCGAGGTATACATGACACTTCGCAATGAATATTATATCTTGTCACGAAACATAGAAATGGGATGCGATATCGCGATTTAAGAAGCTTTAGATACCTATTGCTTCGATACTGAGACATTTGCATTCGCTATTTCCTAGCAAGGAAGTTTCGCATTTACATTCATTTGAAGTGAATACGAGGTATACATAACACCGCACAATGAATATTATATCTTATAGTGAGACATCGAAATGAGATGCTATATCGGGTTTTGGGAAGCATTAGAACCCCATTACTACGATACATAGACATCAGCAATCGCTATTTCCTAGGAAGGAATTGTCGCATTTACGTTCTTTTGAAGTAAATACGAGGTATACATGACACTTCGCAATGAATATTATATCTTTTCAGGAAACATAGAAATGAGATGCGATATCGCATTATAAGAAGCAATAGAACTCTATTGCTACGATACGTATATATCTGAAAACGCTAATTCCTAGCAAGGAAGTGTCGCATTTACATTCTTTTGAAGTGAATACGAGGTATACATGACAATTCGCAATGAATATTATATCTTGCCGTGAAACATAGAAATGCGATGCGATATCGCGTTTTAGGAAGCATTAGAACTCTGTTGCTTCAATACGTAGACATCTGAGAACGCTATTTCCTAGCAAGGAAGTGTCGCATTTACATTCTTTTGAAGTGAATACGAGGTATACATAACAGTCCACGATGAATATTATATCTTACCATGAAACGTAGTAGTGAGATGCGATATCGCGATTTAAGAAGCATTAGAACACCATTGCTACGATACGTTTACATCTGCAGACGCTATTACCTAGCATGGAGGTGTCGCATTTACAATCTTTCAAAGTGAATACGAGGTATGCATAACACTCCAGAATGAATATTATATCTTATCATGAAACATAGAAATGAAATGCGATATGGCGATTTAAGAAGCATTAGAACTCTATAGCTCCGATACGTAGACATCTACAAACGCTACTTCCTAGCAAGGAAGTGTCGCGTGTACATTTTTTTGAAGTGAATACGATGTACTCATGACACTTCGCAATTAATATTATATCTAACCTTGGAACATGGAAATGAGATGCGATATCGCGTTTTGAGAAGTATAAGAATTCCAATGCTACCATACGCAGACATCTGCAATTGCTATTTCCTAGCAAGGAATTGTCGCATTTACATTCTTGTGATGTGAATACGAGGTATACATGACACTCCACAATGAATATTATACCTTATCAAGAAACATAGAAATGAGAAGCGATATCGCGATTTAAGAAGCATTAGAAATCTATTGCTTCGATACGTAGACATCTGCAAACGCTACCTCCTAGCAAGGAAGCGTCGCATTTACATTCTTATGATGTGAGTACAAGGTAAACATAACACTCCACAATGAGTATTATATCTTATCATGAAACAGTAATGAGATGCTACATCTCGTTTTAGCAAGCATTAGAACTCTATTGATTTGATACGTAGACACCAGACAACGCTATATCCTAGGAAGGAAGTGTCGCATTTACATTGTTTTGAGGTGAATACGAGGTATACATGACACTACGCAATGAATATTATATCTTATCATGCAGCATAGATATGAGATGCGATTTCTCTATTTAAGAAGCATTGGAACCCTATTGCTCCGATACGTAGGCATCGTCAAACACTACTTCCTAACAATGAAATGTCGCATTTACATTGTTTTGAAGTGAATACGAGGTATACATAACACTTCGCAGTGAATATTATATCTTATCATGAGACATAGAAGTGAGATGCGATATCGCGTTTCTAGGAGCATTAGAACTCTATTGCTTCGATACGTAGACATCTGCAAACGTTATTTCCTAGCAAGAAAGTGGCGCATTACATTCATTTGAAGTGTATGCGAGGTATAGGTGACACTTCGCAATGAATATTACATCTTAGCATGAAACATAGAAGTGAGATGCTATATCGCGATCTAAGAAGCATTAGAACTCTCTTGCTTCGATACGTAGAAATCTGCAAACGCTATTTAATAGCAAGGAAGTGTCGCATTTACATTTATTTAAAGTGTATGCGAGGTATACATGACACTTCGCAATGAATATTATATCTTATCATGAGACATAGAAATGAGACACCATATCGCGTTTAAAGAGGCATTAGAACTCTATTGCTACGATACGTAGATATCTGGAAACGCTATTTCGTAGCAAGGAAGTGTCGCAATTACATTCCTTTCAAGTGAATACGAGGTATACATGACACTTCGCAATGAATATTATATCTCATCATGAAACATAGAAATGAGGTACGATATCTTGTTTTAAGAAGCATTAGAACTCTGCTGCTTCGATACGTAGACATCTGGAAACGTTATTTCGTAGAAAGGAAGTGTCGCATTTTCATTCTTTTGAAGTGAATACAAGGTATACATGACACATCGCAATGAATATATCTTATCATGAAACATAGAAATGAGATGCGATATCGCGTTTTAAGAAGCATTAGAACTCTATTACTACTATACGTAAGCATCTGAAAACGCTATTTCCTAGCAAGGAAGTGTCGCATTTACATTCCTTCGAAGTGAATACGAGGTATACATGACATTCCGCAATGAGTATTATATCTTATCATGAAACATGGAAATGAGATGCGATATCGCGTTTTAAGAAGCATTAGAATCCTATTGCTTCGATACGTAGACATCTGGAAACGCTTCTTCCTAGCACGAAAGTGTCGCATTTACATTCCTTTGAAGTGGATACGAGGTATACATGACACTTCGCAATGAATATTATATCTTACTGTGAAACATAGAAATGAGATGCGATATCAAGTTTTAAGAAGCATTAGAACTCTATTGCTTCGATACGTAGACATCTGCAAACGCTATTTCCTAGCAAGGAAGTGTCGCATTTACTTTCTTTTTTAGTGTATGTGAGATACAAGTGACACTTCGCAATGAATATTATATCTTATCATGAAATATAGAAATGAGATGCGATATCGCGTTTTGGGAAATATAAGAATTCTAATGCTACGATACGTAGACATCTGCAAACGCTATTTCCTAGCAAGGAAGTGTCGCATTTACATTCCTTTGAAGTGGATACGAGGTATACATGACACTTCGCAATGAATATTATATCTTACTGTGAAACATAGAAATGAGATGCGATATCAAGTTTTAAGAAGCATTAGAACTCTATTGCTTCGATAAGTAGACATCTACAAACGCTATTACCTAGCAATGAAGTGTCGCCTTTTAATACGTTTGTAGTGTATGCGTGGCATACAAGACACTTCGCAATGAATGTTGTATCTTATCATGGAACATAGAAATGAGTGCGATATCTCGTTTTAAGAAGCATTAGAATTCTGTGGCTTCGATACGTAGACATCTGCCATCTCTATATCCTAGCAAGGATGTGTCGCATTCACATTCTTTTGAAGTGAATACGAGGTATACATGACACTTCGCAATGAATATTATCTCTTATCATGAATCATAGAAGTGAGTTGCGATATCGCGGTTTAAAAAGCATTAGAACTCTATTGCTACGATACGCAGACATCTGCAATTGCTATTTTCTAGCAAGGAATTGTCGCATTTACATTCTTGTGATGTGAATACGAGGTATACATGACACTCCACAATGAATATTATACCTTATCACGAAACATAGAAATGAGAAGCGATATCGCGATTTAAGAAGTATTAGAAATCTATTGCTTCGATACGTAGACATCTTCAAACGCTACCTCCTAACAAGGAAGCGTCGCATTTACATTCTTATGATGTGAGTACAAGGTAAACATAACACTCCACAATGAGTATTATATCTTATCATGAAACAGTAATGAGATGCTACATCTCGTTTTAGCAAGCATTAGAACTCTATTGATTTGATACGTAGACACCAGCCAACGCTATATCCTAGGAAGGAAGTGTCGCATTTACATTGTTTTGAGGTGAATACGAGGTATACATGACACTTCGCAATGAATATTATATCTTATCATGCAGAATAGATATGAGATGCGATTTCTCTATTTAAGAAGCATTGGAACCCTATTGCTCCGATACGTAGGCATCGTCAAACACTACTTCCTAACAATGAAATGTCGCATTTACATTGTTTTGAAGTGAATATGAGGTATACATAACACTTCGCAGTGAATATTATATCTTATCATGAGACATAGAAGTGAGATGCGATATCGCGTTTCTAGGAGCATTAGAACTCTATTGCTTCGATACGTAGACATCTGCAAACGCTATTTCCTAGCAAGAAAGTGGCGCATTACATTCATTTGTAGTGTATGCGAGGTATAGGTGACACTTCGCAATGAATATTACATCTTAGCATGAAACATAGAAGTGAGATGCGATATCGCGTTTTAAGAAGCATTAGAACTCTATTGCTACGATACGTAGATATCTGGAAACGCTATTTCCTAGCAAGGAAGTGTCGCATTTACATACATCTGAAGTGAATACAAAGCATACATGACACTTCGCAATGAATATTATATCTTATTATGAAACATAGAAATGGGATGCGATATCGCGATCTAAAAAGCATTAGAACTCCATTGCTACGATACGTAGACATCTGCAAACTCTATTTCCTATAGCAACGAAGTGTCGCATTTACATTCACTCGAAGATCATGAGAGGTATAAGTGATACTTTGCAATGAATATTATATCTTATCATGAAACATAGAAATGAGATGCGATATCGCGATGTAAAAAGCATTAGATCTCTATTGGTACCATTCGTAGACATCTGCAAGCGCTATTTCCTAGCAAGTACGTGTCGCATTTACATTCTTTTGAAGTGAATAGGAGGTATAAATAACACTCCACAATGAATATTACACTTTATCATGAAACATAGAAATGAGATGCGATATCGCGATGTAAAAAGCATTAGAACTCCATTGCTACGATACGTAGACATCTGCAAACGCTACTTCCTAGCAAGGAAGTGCCGCATTTAAAATCTTTTAAGTGAATAGGAGGTAATCATGACACTCCGCAATTAATATTAATTCTTATCATGAAACATACAAGTGAAATGCGATATCCCGATTTAAGAAGCATTAGAACAACTGCTTCGATACTTATACATCTGGAAACGCTACTTCCTAGCAAGGAAGTGTCGCATTTACATACATTGGAAGCGAATACGAGGTATACATCACACACCACAATGAATATTATATATTATCATGAAATATAGAATTGAGATGCTATATCGCGATCTAAGAAGCATTAGAACTCTCTTGCTTCGATACGTAGAAATCTGCAAACTCTATTTAATAGCAAGGAAGTGTCGCATTTACATTTATTTAAAGTGTATGCGAGGTATACATGACACTTCGCAATGAATATTAAATCTTATCATGAGACATAGAAATGAGACACCATATCGCGTTTTAAGAGGCATTAGAACTCTATTGCTACGATACGTAGATATCTGGAAACGCTATTTCGTAGCAAGGAAGTGTCGCAATTACATTCGTTTCAAGTGAATACGAGGTATACATGACACTTCGCAATGAATATTATATCTCATCATGAAACATAGAAATGAGGTACGATATCTTGTTTTAAGAAGCATTAGAACTCTGCTGCTTCGATACGTAGACATCTGGAAACGTTATTTCGTAGAAAGGAAGTGTCGCATTTTCATTCTTTTGAAGTGAATGCAAGGTATACATGACACATCGCAATGAATATATCTTATCATGAAACATAGAAATGAGATGCGATATCGCGTTTTAAGAAGCATTAGAACTCTATTGCTACTATACGTAAGCATCTGAAAACGCTATTTCCTAGCAAGGAAGTGTCGCATTTACATTCCTTCGAAGTGAATACGAGGTATACATGACATTCCGCAATGAGTATTATATCTTATCATGAAACATGGAAATGAGATGCGATATCGCGTTTTAAGAAGCATTAGAACTCTATTGCTACGATACGTAGACATCTGCAATCGCTATTTACTTGCATGGATGTGTCGCATTTACATTCTTTTGATGTGAATGCGAGGTATACATGACACTTCGCAAAGAATATTATATCCTTTCGTGAAACATAGAATTGAGAAGCGATATCTCGTCTTAAGAAGCGTTAGCACTTTGTTGCTTCGATACGTAGACAATTGCAATCGCTATGTCCTAGCAACGAAGTGTCGCATCCACATTCATTTGAAGTGTATGCGAGGTCTACATGACACTTCGCAATGAATATTATATCTTATAATGAAATATAGAAATGAGTTACGATATCTCGTTTTAAGAAGCATTAGAACTCTAATTCTACGATACGTAGACATCTGCAAACGCTATTTCCTAGCAAGGAAGTGTCGCATTTACATTCTTCTGAAGTGGATACGAGGTATACATGACACTTCGCAATGAATATTATATCTTACTGTGAAGCATAGAAATGAGATGCGATATCAAGTTTTAAGAAGCATTAGAACTCTATTGCTTCGAGTGGTAGACATCTGCAAACGCTATTTCCTAGGAAGGAAGTGTGGCATTTACATTCATTTAAAGTGTAGACGAGGAATACGTAACACTTCGCAATCAATATCATATATTATCATGAGACATAGAAATGATATGCGATATCGCGATTTAAGAAGCATTAGAACTCTATTGCTTCGTTACGGATACATCTGCAAACGCTATTTCCTAGCAAGGAAGTGTCGCATTTACATTAACTTGAAGTGTATGCGAAGAATGCGTAACACATCGCAATGATTATTTTATCTCACCATGAAACATAGAAATGAGATGCGATATCTCGTTTTAAGAAGCATTAGAACACTATTGCTTCGATACGTAGACATCTGTCAATGCTATTTCCTAGCAAGGAAGTGCCGCATTTACATTCTTTTGACGTGAATACGAGGTTATGATAACACTCCACAATGAATATTATATCTTATCATGGAACATAAAAATGAGATGCGATATGGCGATTTAAGAAGCAGTAGATCTCTATTGCTACGATACGTAGACATTTGCAAACGCTATTTCCAAGTAAGGAAGTGTCGCAGTTACATTCTTTTGAAATGAATACGAGGTATACATAACACTTCGTAATGAATATTATATCTTATCATGAAACATAGAAATGAGATGCGATATCGCGTTTTAAGAAGCATTAGAATTCTATTGCTTCGATACGTAGATATCTGCAAACGCATCTTCCTAGTACGGAAGTGTCGCATTTACATTCATTTGATGTGTATCCGAGGTACTCATGACAATTCGCAATGAATAATATATCTCATCATGAGTCATAGAAATGAGATGCGATATCGCGTTTTGTGAAGCATTAGAACTCTACTGCTTCGATACGTAGATATCTACAAACGCTACTGTGACGTCAGGCGTGCCGCCTGCCACCCTTTCAACGCACCACAACAACCACCCTCACGCGCCTGCACCACCTGCAACACCCAGGCGCAACTCGCCGTCTCTCTCACTCCAAGGGACCTACCCTCCGTCTCACTCGCACCCGCAGATGTGTTCGCCTTCTCCCTCGCTCCAAGGGCTACACATTCTGTCTCACTCGCACCGAGGACCTCGTGCGTCATCTCGCTCGCACCAAGGACCATGTGCGCTATCTCGCTACCACTCAAGGTGCCATCCACTGTCTCACTCTTACCTGCAGGGAAGCTCGCCCTCTCGCTCACTCCAGGGACGTACCAGGTGAATCAACCTCTACGAGATTCTAATTTCATACTTGTATCTCTATAATCATAAGAGCGCTAATTAAATAAGCCGCAACGCGCGAGGTCGCGACCGCCTCAGCGGCACGCGCCGCTAACCCCACCACGCAACGCCGAGACCCCACTCGGGCGTCCACATACTCCCACCTACGTTCGCACGCGACCGAAGCGCTCCGAGAGTCGAGGAGGTCGCAGACGAATCTTGGGAGACACAGTCAGTCAGTACCGTCAGTACGGTACAGTTCTATCTCGCCTTCGGGCACTTCCAATTCCAAGTCTCTTCCAAGTCGCGCCTTAGGGCCGTCGCGCAGCCTCGATGAGGTTCCTAGTTCTAAAGTCTTTGTTCTAATTCCTAATTCATAGTTAACCTAGTCTTAATACTTAGAAATAATTGTTTTTGTACTCTTTGATTTAGAATATACTTTATTATTTTCCTACCACATCAAGTTCTAGTTCATTCCAACTCCATTTCTAAATTCAATTATATTTTAATACAAATTCTTCCAAGTTCGCAAAAACTTGAGTGTTTATAAACGAATTCTTCGCGCCGGGAGGAAGAATTTAATCCATTATCTCGTGCGGAATACGTTGGTGAAACGCCAGAATTCTTCGTTCATCGACGGACGGCGACATTCATCGCAGCTCCACCGTCACAACGCCGATTTCAGCCAGCCGTACGCCGAATCCTCCCCCGAAAACGACACTCAACGATCGCCACATCTGAAAGCAGAAGAGGGAAATCAGCGAAAGGTAAGTAAAATCCCTCCTTGCACGCGTTAACGATTGTTTACGGTGCCCGCGTCTTGCCAGAATCGACGAACCCGGTCATACGCGTTTTATACCAGACCGAATTTTCGATTAAAAGGCTTGTGTCATACAGCCTCCAGGGATACGAATAATTTGTTCGCCAGGACGTGACACTACTTCCTAACACGGAAGTGTCGCATTTACATTCATTTGATGTGTATGCGAGGTATACATGCCACTTTGCAATGAATATTATACCTTATCATGAAACATAGAAATGAGATGGGATATCTCGATTTAAGAAGCATTAGAACTCTACTGCATCGATACGTAGACATCTGCAAACGCAACGTCCTAGCAAGGAAGTGTCGCATTTACATTCTTTTGAAGTGAGTACGAGACACTTTGCAATGAAAATTATATCTTATCATGAAACATAGAAATGAGATGCGATGTCTCGATTTAAGAAGCATTGCAACGCTATTGCTTCGATACCTTGACATCTGCAAACGCTACTTCCTAACAAGGAAGTGTCGCATTTACATTCATTTGAAGTGTATGCGATGAATACGTGACACTGCGCAATGAATATTATACCTTATCACGTAACATTAAAATGAGATGCGACATCGCGATTTAAGAAGCATCAGAACACTATAGCTACGATACGTAGACATCTGCAATAGGTATTTTCTGACAAGGAAGTGTCGCCTTTTATTTCGTTTGAAGTGTATGCGTGGTATACAAGACACTTTGCAATGAATACTATATCTTATGATGAAACATAGAAATGAGATGCGATATCGCGATTTAAGAAGCATTAGAACTCTATTGCTTCGAACGTAGACATCTGCAGACGCTATTTCCTCGCTCGGAAGTGTCGCATTTACATTCATTTGAAGTGTATGCGACGTATACATGACACTTCCTAATGAATATTATATCTTATCATGAAATATAGAAATGAGATGCGATATCGCGATTTAAGAAGCAATAGGACTGTATTGCTTAGATACGTAGACATCTGCAAACGCTATTTCCTAGCAAGGAAGTGTCGCATTTACATTCAATTGAAGTGTATGCGAGGTATACATGACACTTCGCAATGAATATTACATACTATCATGAAACATAGAAATGAGATGCGATATTGCGTTCTCAGAGGCATTAGAACTCTAATGCTACGATACGTAGACATCTGCAAACGCTATTTCCTAGCAAGGGAGTGTCGCATTTACATTCATTTGAAGTGTATGCGAGATATACATGACACTTCGCAATGATTATTATGTATTATCATGAAACATGGAAATGAGATGCGATATCGCGTCTTGAGAAGCATTAGAGCACTAATGCTACGGTACGTAGTCATCTGCAAACGCTACCTCCTGGAAAGGAAGTGTCGCATTTACATTCTTTTGAAGTGAATACGAGGTATACATGTCACTGCACAATGAATATCATGTCTTATCATGAAACATAGAAATGAGATGCGATATCGCTATTTAAGAAGCATTAGAACACTATTGCTTCGATACGTAGACATCTGCCATCGCTATATCCTAGCAAGGAAGTGTCGCTTTTACATTCATTTGAAGTGTATGCGAGGTATACATGACACTTCGCAATGATTATTATATCTTATCATGAAACATAGAAACGAGATGCGATATCGCCATATAAGAAGCACTAGAACTCTACTGCTACGATACGTAGATATCTGGAGACGCTATTTCCTAGCAAGGAAGTGTCGCATTTACATTCGTTAGAAGTGTACGCGAGTTATACAAGACACTTCGCAATGAATATTATATCTTATTATGAAACATAGGAGTGTGATGCGATATCGCGTTTTAAGAAGCATTAGAACACTATTGCTACGATGCGTAGACATCTGCAAACGCTATTTCCTAGCCAGGAAGTGTTGCACTTACATTCTTTTGAAGTGAATACGAGGAATACATGAAACTTCGCAATGAATATTATATCTTATCATGAGACATAGAAATGAGGTGCGATATCGCGTTATAAGAAGCATTAGAAATCTATTGCTTCGATACATAGACATCTGCAAACGCTACTTCCTAGCAAGGAAGTACCGAATTTACATTCTTTTGCAGTGAATATGAGGTATACATGACTATTCGCAATGAATATTATATCTTATCATGAGACATAGGAATGAGATGCGATATCGCGTTTTAAGAAGCATTAGACCTACATTGTTACTATACGTATATCTGGAAAAGCTATTTCCTAGCAAGGAAGCATCGCATTCATATTCTTCTGAAGTGAATACGAGGTATTCATATCACTCCACATCGAATATTATATCTTATTATGGAACATAGAAATGAAATGCGATATGGCGATTTAAGAAACATTAGAACTCTATAGCTCGATACGTAGACATCTGCCAACGCTATTTCCTAGCAAAGGAAGTGTCGCATTTACATTCATTTGAAGTGTATGCGAGGTATACAAGACACTTCGCAATGAATATTATATCTTATCATGAAACATGGAAATGAAATGCGATATCGCGATTTAAGAAGCATTAGGGCTCTATTGCTTCGATACGTAGGCATCTGCAAACGCCATTTCCTAGCAAGGAAGTGACGCATTTACATTCTCTTGAAGCGAATACGAGGTTATAAAAATACTCCACAATGAGTATTATATCTTATCATTAGACATAGAAATGAGATGCGATATGGCGATTTAGGAAGCAGTAGATCTCTATTGCTTCGATACGTAGACATCTGCAAACGCGATTTCCTAGCAAGGAAGTGTCGCATTTACATTGTTTTCAAGTGAATACGAGGTACACATGACACTTCGCAATGAATATTGTATCTTATCATGAAACATAGAAATCAGATGCGATATCGCGCTTTGGGAAGAATTAGAACTCTATTGCTATGATACATAGACATCTGCAAACGCTATTTCCTAGCAAGGAAGTGACGCATTATCATTCTTTTGAAGTGAATACGAGGTATACATGACATTGCACAAAGAATATTGTATCCTATCATGATACATATAAATGAGATGCGATATCGCGATTTAAGCGGCATTAGAATACTATTGCTTCGATACCTAGATATCTGCAAACGCTGCTTCCTAGCAAGGAAGCGTCGCATCTACATTCCTTTGAAGTGAATACGAGGTATACATGACACTCCGCAATGAATATTATATCTTATCATGAAACATAGAAATGAGATGCGATATCCCGATTTGAGAAGCATAAAACTCTATTTCTTCGATACGTAGACATCTGCAAACGCTATTTCCTAGCAGGGAAGGATCGCATTTACATTCATTTGAAGTGTAGACGCGATATACATTTACACTGCACAATGAATATTATATCTTTTCATGAAACATAGCAATGAGATGCGATATCGCGATTTAAGAAGCATTAGAACTCTATTGCTTCTATACGTAGATATCTGCAAACGCTATTTCTTAGCAGGGAAGGATCGCATTTACATTCATTTGAAGTGAAGACGAGGTATGCATAACACTGCACAATGAATACTATATATCTTATCATGAAACATAGAATTGAGATGCGATATCGCGTTATAAGAAGTATTAGAACTCTATTGCCACGATACGTAGATATGTGGAATCGCTATTTCCTAGCCAGGAAGTGTTCCATTTACACATTCTTTTGAAGTGAATACGAGGTATATATGACACTTCGCAATGAATATTATCTCTCATAATGAAACACAGAAATGAGATGCGATATCACATTTTAAGAAGCATTAGATCTCTATTGCATCGATACGTAGACATTTGCAAACGCTACTTCCTAGCAAGGAAGTGTCGCATTTACATTCTTTTGAAGTGAATACGAGGTATGCATGTCACTTCGCAATGAATATTATATCTTATCATGAAACATAGAAATGAGTGGCGATATCTCGTTTTAAGAAGCATAAGAACTCTATTGCTTCGACACGTAGACATCTGCCATCGCTATTCCCTAGGAAGGAACTGTCGCATTTACATTCTTTTGATGTCAATACGCGGTATACATAACACTGCACAATGAATATTATATCTTATCATGAAACATAGAAATGAGGTGCAATATCCCGTTTTGAGAAGCATTAGGACTCTAATGCTACGATACGTAGACGTCTGCAAACGCTATTTCCTTGCAAGGAAGTGTCGCATTTACATTCATTCGAATTGTATGCGAGGTATACATGACACTTCGCAATGAATAATATATCTTATCATGAAACATAGAAATGAGATGCGATATCGGGTTTTAAGAAGCATTAGGACTCTATTGCTACGATACGTATACATTTGCAAACGCTTTTTCCTAACACGGAAGTGTCGTATTATATTACTTTGAAGTGAGTACAAGGTATACATGACACTTCGCAATAAATATGATATCTTATCGTGAAACATAGAAATGAGATGCGATATCGCGTTTTAAGAAGCATTAGGACTCTATTGCTACGATGCATGGACGTATGCGAACGCTATTTCCTAGCAAGGAAGTATTGCATTTACACTCCTGTCAAGTGGCGACGAGGTGTACACAATACTTCGCAATGAATATTATATGTTATCATGAAACGTAGAAATGAGATGCGACATCTCGATCTAAGAAGCGTTAGAACTCTATTTCTTCGATACGTAGACATCTGCAAACGCTATTTCCCAGCAAGGAAGTGTCACATTTACATTCATTTGAAGTGTGTGCGAAGTATACAAGACACTTCGCAATGAATATTATGTCTTATCATGAAATATAGAAATGACATGCGATATCTCGTTTTAAGAAGCATTAGAAGTCTATTGCTTCGATACGTAGACATCTGCAAACGCTATTTCCCAGCAAGGAAGTGTCGCATTTACATTCCTACGAAGTGAATACGAGGTATACCTAACACTCCACAATGATTATTGTATCTAATCATGAAACATAGAAATGAGATGCGATACCTTGTTTTAAGAAGCATTAGAACTCTGTTTCTTCGATACGCAGACACCTGCCATCACTATATCCTAGCAAGGAAGTGTCGCATTTACATTCTTTTGAAGTGAATACGAGGTATACATGACACTCCACAATGAATATTATATCTTATCATGAAACATATAAATAAGATGCCGTATCACGATTTAACAACCATTAGAACCCTGTTGCTGCGATACGTAGATATCTGCGAACGCTATTTTATAGAAAGGTAGTGTCGCATTTACATTCATTTGAAGTGAATACGAGGTATACATAACACCGCGCAATGAATATTATATCTTATAGTGAGACATCGAAATGAGATGCTATATCGCGTTTTGGGAAGCATTAGAACCCCATTACTACGATACGTAGACATCTGCAATCGCTATTTCCTAGCAAGGAATTGTCGCATTTACGTACTTTTGAAGTAAATTCGAGGTATACATGACTCTTCGCAATGAATATTATATCTTATCAGGAAACATATAAGTGAGATGCGATATCGCATTATAAGAATCATTAGAACTCTATTGCTACGATACGTATATATCTGAAAACGATAATTCCTAGCAAGGAAGTGTCGCATTTACATTCATTCGAAGTGTATACGAGGTATACATGAATACGCAATGAATATTATATCTCATCATGAAACATAGAAATGAGGTGCGACATCTCGTTTTAAGAAGCATTTGAAATCTATTGTATCGATACCTAGTCACCTGGAAACGTTATTTCCTAGCTAGGAAGTGTCTCAATTACATTCTTTTGCAGTGAATACAAGGCATACATGACACATCGCAATGAATATTATATCTTATCATGATACAGAAATGGGATGCGATATCTCGTTTTTAGAAGCATTTGAACTCTATTGCTGCGATACGTAAACATCTGCAAACGCTATGTCCTAGCAAGGAAGTGTCGCATTTACATTCTTTTGAAGAGAAAACGTGGTATACATGATACACCTCAATGAATATTATATCTTATCATAAAACATAGAAATAAGATGCGATATGGCGATTTAAGAAGCAATAGAACACTACTGCTTCGATACGTAGACATCTGCAAACGCTACTTCCTAGCGAGGAAGTGTCGCGTTTACATTCATTTGAAGTGTACGGAGATATACATGACACATCGCAATGAATATTATATCTTATAATGAAACATAGAAATGAAATGCGATATCGCGTTTTAAGAAGCATTAGAACACTACTGCTACGATACGTAGACATCTGCAGACGCTATTTCCTAGCACGGAAGTGTCGCATTTATATTCTTTTGAAGTGAATACGAGGTATACATAATACTCCACAATGAATATTATATCTTATCATGAAGCATATAAATGAGGATCGATTTCGCGTTTTAAGAAGGATTAGAACTCTATTGCTACGATACGTAGACATCTGCAAACGCTATTTCCTAGCAAGGAAGTGAAGCATTTATATTTTTTTGAAGTGTAGACGAGGAATACGTAACACTTTTTAATGAATAATATATCTTATCGTGAGACATAGAAATGGGATGCGATGTCGCGTTTTAGGAAGCACTTGAACTCTATTGCTTCGATACGTAGGCATCTGGAAACGTAATTTCCTAGAAAGGAAGTGTCGCATTTACCTTCATTTGAAGTGTAGACGAGGAATACATAAAACTTCGCAAAGTATATAATATCTTGTCATGAGACATAGAAATGAGATGCGATATCGCGCTTTAAGAAGCATTAGAACTCTATTGCTTCGATACATAGACATCTGCAAACATAATTTCCTAGAAAGGAAGTGTCGCATTTACATTCATTTGAAGTGTAGACGAGGTATACATAACACTCCACAATGAATATTAAATCCTATCATGAAACATAGAAATGAGATTCGATATCGCATTTTAAGGAGCATTAGAACTCTATAGCTTCGATGTAGAGATATCTGGGAACGTAATTTCCTAGAAAGGAAATGTCGCATTTACATTCATTTGAAGTGTAGACGAGGAACACATAACACTTCCCAATGAATATTATATCTTATCATAAGAAATAGATATGAGATGCGATATCGCGTTCTAAGATGCACTTGAACTCAATTCTTCGATACGTAGACATCTGCAAACGCTATTTCCAAGCAAGGAAGTGTCGCATTTACATTCTAAGGAAGTGAATACGAAGTATACATGACACCCCGCAATTAATATTATATCTTATCATAAAACATAAAAATGAGATGCGATATGGCGATTTAAGAAGCATTAGAACACTATTGCTACGATACGTATATATCTGCAGAAGCTATTTCCTAGCAAGAGAGTGTCGCATTTACATTCTTTTGAAGTGAATACGAGTAATACATAACACTCCACAATGAATATTATATCTTATCATGAAGCATATAAATGAGGAGCGATTTCGCGTTTTAAGAAGCATTAGAACTCTATTGCTACGATACGTAGACATCTGCAAACGCTATTTCCCAGCAAGGAAGTGTCACATTTACATTCATTTGAAGTGTGAGCGAAGTATACAAGACACTTCGCAATGAATATTATGTCTTATCATGAAACATAGAAATGACGTGCGATACCTCGTTTTAAGAAGCATTAGAACTCTGTTTCTTCGATACGCAGACATCTGCCATCGCTATATCCTAGTAAGGAAGTGTCGCATTTACGTTCTTTTGAAGTAAATTCGAGGTATACATGACTCTTCGCAATGAATATTATATCTTATCAGGAAACATATAAGTGAGATGCGATATCGCATTATAAGAATCATTAGAACTCTATTGCTACGATACGTATATATCTGAAAACGCTAAATCCTAGCAAGGAAGTGTCGCATTTACATTCATTCGAAGTGTATACGAGGTATACATGACACTTCGCAATGAATATTATATCTTATCATGATACATAGAAATGAGTTGCTATATCGCGTTCCGAGAAGGATTAGAAATCTAATGCTACGATACGCAGACATCTGCAAACGCCATTTCCTAGCAAGGAAGTGTCGCATTTACATTCTTTTGAAGTGAATACGAGGTATACATGACATTTCGCAATGAATATTATATCTTATCATGATATATAAAAATGAGATGCGATATCACGATTTAAGAAGCATTAGAACTCTATTGCCACGATATGTAGATATCTGCAAACGCTATCTCCTAGTAATGAAGTGTCGCATTTACATTCATTTGAAGTGTGGACGAGTAATACATAACAGTTCGCAATGAATATTATATCTTATCATGAAACGTTAAAATGAGATGCGATATCTCGATTTAAGAAGCATTAGAGCCATAATGCTTCGATACGAATACATCTGCAAACGCTATTTCCTAGCAAGGAAGTGTGGCATTTACATTCATTTGAAGTGTATGCCAGGTACACAAGACAATTCGCAATGAATATTATATCTTAACATGAAACATAGAAATGAGATGCTATATCTCGTTTTAAGAAGCATTAGGACTCTATTGCTACGATACGTAGACATCTGCAAACGCTATTTCGTAGCTAGGAAGTGTCGCATTTACATTCTTTTGAAGTGAATACGAGGTATACATAACACTACGCAATGAATATTATATCTTAACATGAAACATAGAAATGAGATGCGATATCGCGTTTTAACACATTGCGGACGGGTGACGAGATATCTCGTTTTTAGAAAACTAAACGTTGCGAACGGGTCACAATATATCTAGTTTTCACGTTTTTTTTATTCAGTCGGCAACTGAGCAAGGAGCTGCAAATGTTTCTGTTACGTTACGATGGTATCGAAGTCTCTCGCATTCCGAAACCAAAGCGAAACAACTGAATCATTCCTTAAATTTAAGAAAAAGCAGTCATTATAGTGTAACGTCCGCCGTACCTCGCGGTACCTCCTTCACCCCCTGGCAGAGCCACACGCATCGCCTGTCGCCAACACAAAGACGAGCTTACCGAGTATACGATCGCCGAGCTAAGGCAGCCACCCCCGCAACCAGGAGTTGGACCACACGACCGCGCTACGACGCGTGCCTTCCAGACAGCTGGAGCACGAGCGAGCCACAGCCTCCGCACGAGGACCATTCCACGTATCAGGAAGAGTCGCCCGCCGTTACGCACCCGTACCCATACTTTGCATATCATTATAATTATAATTAAGTGAATCCTAGAACTTAAGCACACGACACTCCATGTACGCACACGACACAACACACACAACCTAGCATAAGGCGTTTCATGTGTTATTCTAATTTTTAAGATCATCATTAATCGTAATAAGAAGTAAGCGAAGCGCCCGACGCGCGCGGCTCACGCCGAACGCGCGCGCCCTGCCACGACCATCCACCCCACTCCGTGGGCCGAGCGTCCACCCCACTCTGGGGACCTGCGACTCGCGCGCCCCGCGATCCGAGGAGGTCGCGGGCCCGCGAGCTGATAGTCAGTACGAGTCATCCGCTCCAAGCGAGCGGACCTCCCTCAAATCCAATCTCTAGTTCGAGCCATTCGCTCCAAGCGAGCACTCCTTTATCATAATCCAATCTTACTATTTCAACTTAAACTCTAATTCAATTCAAGTCCTTATTCTAAACTCTAATTATCGTATCCTAGTACTTAGTCAACTTTAGCATAGGGAAGTATCAGTGTAAGCTTAGTTTTATTTAGAATATACTTTATTTTTACCAGTACTACAATTCTCATCATTCTAAATATTCCTTGCCTTATTATTATTATAAATTCATTCATTGCGAAGTCTTCCACGAGTTCACGCGTCTTCAAGAACATTCACAAGCTCCGAACTTTAGTCAAACTTGGTAATCGATCAGTTATAGCCGACCGCCGCTTAGCTGCATCGACCCACAGCGAGGCTAGAGCAAGGACACTCGTCGAATTTCCATATTTCTAGACCGGTAAACTAGAGCGGACCGCCGCCTAGTGGACCCGTATCTGGACTTTTGGAAACCGACTCGAATGCGTCATTCCGGTACAACTAAACGAACTCGTCGCGCGGGAAGGAAGAACTACTTGCGTTCACTTGTGCGCGGATACGTTGGTACAGCCGAGTGCAATACCACTGCAACGTCTCATCTTCCGCCGCACGCCGATCGGACAGCCGTCCCGCACCGCCGCATCCATCGCCGATCCACTTGACCGAGCCGATCCATCCCCGAGGTCAGCCCACCTGGGTACTCGTCCCGCTGACAATCACGCCTCACCGACCGTACGCAGGGATTATACCTGAGGGCGATCCGTGCCGACGACGATACCTGCAACAAGGGTACTAAATATTAGCAGCTGTCAAGACATCAAAGGTAAGGTCATATTTTCTTATCCGCGTTCGTGCCTTTTGATACGTGTTTCGCCAGCCAGAAAGAACCCGGTCTTCGTCGCAATTCCGCGAGCCGAACCGTTCGAGGCTGCGTGTCGCTCCCGGTAAACGATAAGTTTTCGCGACCCGTGACGTGACAATAGCCATTGCCGGCTGATCTGTGCGGATCGTCGTACGTATCGTATCTTATAAAGTGTTTCATTGATCTGCATTTTAGAATTTCAAACTTCGTGTTTTAAAATTGGAAGGTAACAGTTTTTTGAGTACTATCTATATTTTCAATCAACCTGTTACTGATAATTGACAACAAAAATTTATTTTATGAATTAGCCCTCTATAAAAGAAGCGAAATGACGCATAGATGTAATGAAAACAGATATACAGATATATGAACTATATGTATAGTATTATTTAAAAATACTAAATGCAAATTAAGTAAAATGCGTATCCACTTCCTGTCACATGCCAAGCATGTTTTTGGAGCGTTCGAAAATCTGCGATCCGTGAGGGCGTGTTGAACGTGCAGCGCCCCGTCCTCAATGTGTTAAGAAGCATTAGAACTCTATTGCCTCGATAAGTACACATCTGCAAACGCTATATCCTAGCAAGGAAGTGTCGCATTTACATTGTTTTCAAGTGAATACGAGGTACACATGACACTTCGCAATGAATATTGTATCTTATCATGAAACATAGAAACGAGATGCGATATCTCGTTTTAAGAAGATTTAGAACTCTACTGCTACGATACGTAGACATCTACAAACGCTATTTCCTAGCAAGTACGTGTCGCATTTACATTCTTTTGGTGTAAATGCGAGGTATACATAACATTTCACAATGAATATTATATGTGTTCATGAAACATAGTAATGATATGCGATATCACGATTTAAGATGCATTAGAACTTTATTGCTTCGATACGTAGACATCTGCAAACGCTACTTCCTAGCCAGGAAGTGTCGCATTTACATTAAATTGAAGTGAATACGAGGAATACATGAAACTTCGCATTGAATATTATGTCCTATCATGAAACATAGAAATGTGGTGTGATATCGCGTTTTAAGAAGATTTAGAACTCTATTGCTACGATGCGTAGACATCTGCAGACGCTGTTTCCTAGCAAGGAAGTGTCGCATTTACATTCTTCTGAAGTGTATGCGAGGTATAAGTGATTCTTCGCAATGAATACTATATCTTATCATGAAACATAGAAACGAGATGTGACATCCCCTTTCAAGAAGCATTAGAACTCTATTGCTTCGATACTTAGACATCTGCAATCGCTATTTCCTAGCAAGGAAATGTCGCATTTACATTAATTTGAAGTGAATACGAGGAATACATGAAACTTCGCAATAAATATTATATCTTATCATGAAACATAGAAATGTGATGTGAGAGCGCGTTTTAAGAAGCATTAGAACTCTATTGCTACGATGCGTAGACATCTGCAGACGCTGTTTCCTAGCAAGGAAGTGTCGCATTTACATTCTTCTGAAGTGTATGCGAGGTATAAGTGATACTTCGCAATGAATACTATATCTTATCATAGAACATAGTAACGAGATGCGATATCCCGTTTCAAGAAGCATTAGAACACTATTGCTTCGATACGTAGACATCTGCAAACGCTATTTCCTAGCAAGGAAGTGTCGCATTTACATTCTTCTGAAGTGTGTGCGAGGTATAAGTGATACTTCGCAGTGAATACTATATCTTATCATGAAACTTAGTAACGAGATGCGATATCCCGTTTCAAGAAGCATTAGAACTCTATTGCTTCGATACGTAGACATCAGCAAACGCTATTTCCGAGCAAGGATGTGTCGCATTTACATTCATTTGAAGTGAAGACGAGTAATACGTGATACTTCGCAATGAATAGTATATCTTACCATGAAACATAGAAATGTGGTGTGATATCGCGTTTTAAGAAGTTTTAGATCTCTATTGCTACGATGAGTAGACGTCTGCAGACGCTATTTCCTAGCAAGGAAGTGTCGCATTTACATACTTTTGAAGTGAATACTAGGTATACATAACACTCCACAATGAATGTTATATCTTATCATGAAACATCGAAATGGAATGCGATATCGCGTTTTGAGAAGCATCAGAAATCTACGGCTCCGATTCGTAGACATCTGCAAACGCTACTTCCTAGCAATGAAGTGTCGCATTTAAATTCGTTTGAAGTGTATGCGAGGTATACAAGACACCTCGCAATGTATATTATGTCTTATCATGAAATACAGAAATGAGGAGCGATATCGCGTTTTGAGAAGCATTAGAACTCTAATTCTACGGTACGTAGACATCTGCAAACGCTATTTCCTAGCACGGAAGTGTCGCATTTACATTCGTTTGAAGTGTATGCGAGGTATACATGACACTTCGCAATGAATAATATATCTTATCATGATGCATAGAATTGAGATGCGATATCGCGTTTTAAGAAGCATTAGAACTCTATTGCTTCGATACAGAGATATCTGGGAACGTAATTTCCTAGAAAGCAAGTCTCGCATTTACATTCATTTGAAGTGTAGACGAGTAATACATGACACTTCGGAATGAATATTATATCTTATCGTAAGACATAGAAATGATGTGCAATATCGCGTTTTAAGAAGCATCAGAACTCTATTGCTTCGATACGTAGACTACTGCAAACGCTACTTACTGGCAAGGAAGTCTCGCACTTTCATTCATTTGAAGTGTATACGAGGTATGCGAAACATTTCGCAATGAATATTGTATCCTATCATGAAACTAATAAATAAGATGCGATATCGCGATTTAAGAAGCATTAGAACTCTGTTGCTACGATACGTAGACATGTGCAAACGCTATTTCCTAGCAAGGAAGTGTCGCATTTACAATCTTTTGAAGTGTAGACGAGGTATACATAACACTCCACAATGAATATTATATCTTATCAAGAGACATAGAAATGAGGAGCGGTTTCGCGTTCTAAGCAGCATTAGATCTCTATTGCTTCGATACGTAGACATCTGCAAACGCTACTTCCTTCCAAGGAAGCGTCGCATTTACATACTTTTGAAGTGAATACGAGGTTTACATAACACTACACTATGAATATTGTATCTTATCATGAAACATAGTAATCAGCAGCGATTTCGCGTTTTAAGAAGCATTAGAACTCCACTGCTACGGTACTTAGACATCTAAAAACGCTATTTCCTAGCAAGGAAGTGTCTCATTAACATTCTTTTGTGGTGAATACGAGGTATACATATCACTCCAAAATGAATATTATATCTTATCATGAAACACAGAAATGATATGCGATATCTCGTTTTAAGAAGCATTAGAACTCTATTGCTTCGATACGCAGACATCTGCAAACGCTATTTCCTAGCAAAGGAAGAGTCGCGTTTACATTCTTTTGAATTGTATGCGTGGTACACATAACACTCCGCAATGAATATTATATCTTATCATGAAACACAGAAATGAAATGCGACATCTCGTTTTAAGAAGCATTAGAACTGCATTACTACGATACGCAGACAACTGCAAACGCTACTTCCTAACAAGGAAGTGTCGCACTTACATTCATTTGAAGTTTATACGAGGCATGCGCAACACTTCGCAATGAGTATTATATCTTGTCATGAAACATAGAAATGAGATGCGATATCGCGTTTCAAGAAGCATTAGAAGTCTATTGCTTCGATGCGTAGACATCTGGAAACGCTATTTCCTAACACGGAAGTATCGCATTTACATTCAATTGAAATGAATACGAGGTATACATAACACTGCACAATGAATATTATATCTTATTATGAAACATAGAAATGGGTTGCGACATCTCGTTTGAAGAAGCATTAGAAATCTATTGCTTCGATACGTAGACATCTGCAAACCCTATTTCCTAGCAAGGAAATGTCGCATTTACATTCATATGATGTGTATCCGAGGTATACATGACACTTCGCAATGAATATTACATCTCATCATGAAACATGGAAATGAGATGCGATATCGCGTTTTGAGAAGGATTAGAAATCTATTGCTTCGATACGTAGATATCTGCAAACACTACTTCCTAGCAGGGAAGTGTCGCATTTACATTCATTTGAAGTAAATACGAGGTATACACGACACTTCGCAATGAATATTATATCTTATCATGAAACATAGAAATGATATGCGATATCGCGTTTTAAGAACCATTAGAACTATATTGCTTCGATACGTAGACATCTGCAAACGCTATTTCCTAGCAAGGAAGTGTCGCATTTACATTCTTTTGAAGTGAATGCGAGGTATACATAACATTGCACAATGAATATTATATATTATCATGAAACATAGAAATGAGATGCGATATCCCGTTTCAGGAAGCATTAGTACTTTATTGCTTCGATACGTAGACATTTGCAATCGCTATTTCCTAGCAAGGAAGTGTCGCATTTACATTCATTTGAAGTGAAGACGAGGAACACATGACTCTTCGCAATGCATATTATATCTTATCATGAAACATGGAAATGAGATGCGATATCGCGTTTTGAGAAGCATTAGTACTCTGTTGCCACGATACGTAGACATCTGCAAACGCTATTTCCTAGCAAGGAAGTGTCGCATTTACATACATTTGAAGTGTACGCTATGTATACGTGACACTTCGCAATAAATATTATATCGTATCATGATACATAGAAATGTAATGCGATATCGCGCTTTGAGATGCAACAGAAATCTAATGCTACGATACGCAGAAATCTACAAAACGCTACTTCCTAGCCAGGAAGTGTCGCATTTACATTCTTTTGAGGTGAATACGAGGAATACATAACACTCCACAATGAATATTATATCTTATCGTGAAACATAGATATGAGATTCGATCTTGCGATATAAGAAGCATTAGAACTCTATTGCTACGATACGTAGACATCTGCAAACGATATTTCCTAGCATGGATGTGTCGGATTTACATTCTTATGATGTGAATGCGAGGTATACATGACACTTCGCAATTAATATTATATCTTATCATGAAACATAGAAATGAGATGCGATATCCCGTTTCAAGAAGCATTAGAACTCTATTGCTTCGATACGTAGACATCTGCAATCGCTACTTCCGAGCAAGGAACTGTCGCATTTACATTCATTTGAAGTGTATGCGAGGTATACATAACACTTCGCAATGAATATTATATCTTATCGTGAAACATAGATATGAGATGCGATATCGCGTTTTGAGAAGCATTAGAACTCTGTTGCCACGATACGTAGACATCTGCAAACGCTATTTCCTAGCAAGGAAGTGTCGCATTTACATACATTTGAAGTGTATGCTATGTATACGTGACACTTCGCAATAAATATTATATCTTATCATGAAACATAGAAATGTAATGCGATATCGCGTTTTGAGATGCAACAGAAACCTAATGCTACGATACGCAGAAATCTGCAAACGCTATTTCCTAGCCAGGAAGTGTCGCATTTACATTCTTTTGATGTGAATGCGAGGTATACATGACACTTCGCAATTAGTATTATATCTTATCATGAAACATAGAAATGAGATGCGATATCCCGTTTCAAGAAGCACTAGAACTCTATTGCTTCGATACGTAGACATCTGCAGCCGCTACTTCCGAGCAAGGAACTGTCGCATTTACATTCATTTGAAGTGTATGCGAGGTATACATAACACTTCGCAATGAATATTATATCTTATCGTGAAACATAGATATGAGATGCGATCTCGCGATATAAGAAGCATTAGATCTCTATTGCTACGATACGTAGACATCTGCAAACGCTATTTTCTAGCAAGGAAGTGTCGCATTTACATTCATTTGAAGTGTATGCGAGGTATACGTGACACTTCGCAATGTATATTATATCTTATCATGAAACATAGAAATGAGATGCGATATCTCGCTTTAAGAAACATTGGAACTCTATTGCTTCGATACGTAGACATCTGCAAGACGCTATTTCCCAGCTAGGGAGTGTCGCATTTACATTCATTTGAAGTTTATCCGAGGTATACATGACACTTCGCAATGAATATTATATCTTATCATGGAACATAGAAATGAGATGCGAAAGCGCGTTTAAGAAGCTTTAGAACTCTATTGATTCGATACCTAGACATCTGCAAACGCTACTTTCTGGCAAGGAAGTGTTGCATTTACATTCTTTTGAAGTGAATACGAGGTATGCACGTCACTTCGCAATGAATATTATATCTTATCATGAATCGTAGAAATGAGATGCAAAAGCGCGTATAAGAAGCATTAGAACTCTACTGCATCGATACGTAGACATCTGCAACACCCTATTTGCCAGCAAGGAAGTGTCGCATTTACATTCATTTGAAGTGTATGCGAGGTATACGTGACACTTCGCAATGAATAATATATCTTACCATGAAACAGGAATGAGATGCGATATTTCGTTTTAAGAAGCATTAGAACTATATTGCTTCGATACGTAGACATCTGGAAACGTATTTTCCTAGAAAGGAATTGTCGCATATACATTCAATTGAAGTGTAGACGAGGAACACATAACACTTCGCAATGAATATTATATCTTATGATAAGACATAGAAATGTGATGCGATATCAAGTTTTAAGATGCACTAGAACTCAATTGCTACGATACGTAGATATCTGGAATCGCTATTACCTAGCAAGGAAGTGTCGCATTTACATACTTTTCACGTGAATACGACGTAGACATAACACTCCACAATGAATATTATACCTTACCAAGAAACACAGAAATGAGATGCGATATCGCGATTTAAGAAGCATTAGAAATCAATTGCTTCTATAGGGTGACATCTGCAATCGCTATATCCTAGCGAGGAAGTGTCGCATTGACATTCTTTTGAAGTGAATACGAGGTATACATTACACTTCGCAATGAATAATATATCTTACCATGAAACAGGAATGAGATGCGATATTTCGTTTTAAGAAGCATTAGAACACTATTGCTACGATACGTTGATATCTGCAAATGCTATTTCCTAGCAAGGAAGTGTGGCATTTACATTCATTTGAAGTGAATACGAGGATTACATGAAACTTCGCAATGAATATTATTTCTTATCATGAAGCGTAGAAATGAGATGCGATATTCCGTTTCAAGAAGCATTGGAACTCTATTGCTTCGATACGTAGACATCTGCAAACGCTATTTCCTAGCAAGGAAGTGTGGCATTTACATTCTTTTGAAGTGAATACGAGGTATACATGACACTCCACAATGAATATTATATCTTATCATGAAACATATAAATAAGATGCCATATCACGATTTAACAACCATTAGAACCCTGTCGCTGCGATACGTAGATATCTGCGAACGCTATTTTATAGAAAGGTAGTGTCGCATTTACATTCATTTGAAGTGAATACGAGGTATACATAACACCGCGCAATGAATATTATATCTTATAGTGAGACATCGAAATGAGATGCTATATCGCGTTTTGGGAAGCATTATAACCCCATTACTACGATACGTAGACATCTGCAATCGCTATTTCCTAGCAAGGAATTGTCGCATTTACGTTCTTTTGAAGTAAATTCGAGGTATACATGACTCTTCGCAATGAATACTATATATTATCATGAAACATATAAATGAGATGCGATATCGCGATTTAAGATGCACTAGAACTCTATTGCTTCGATACGTAGACATCTGCAAACGCTATTTCCTAGCAAGGAAGTGTCGCATTTACATTCTTTTGAAGTGAATACGAGGTATAAGTGACAATTCGCAATGAATATTTTATCTTATCATGACCATAGAAATGAGATGCGATATCGCTTTTTACCAAGCATTAGAACTCTATTGCTGCGATACGTAGGCATTTGGAAACGCTATTTAATAGCAAGGTAGTGTCGCATTTACATTCCATTGGAGTGAATACGAGGTATACATAACACTCCACAATGAATATTATATCTTATCATGAAACATGGAAATGAGGTGCGATATCTTGTTTTAAGAAGCTTAAGACCTCCATTGCTACGGTGTGTTGTCATCTGCAAACGCTATATAATAGCAGGGAAGTGTCGCATTTGCATTCTTTTGAAGTGAATACGAGTTATACATAACACTCCACAATGAATATTGTATCTTATCATGAAACATATAACTGAGGGTCGATTCGCGTTTTAAGAAGCATTAGAACTCTACTGCTACGATACGTAGACATCTGCAGACTCTATTTCCTAGCAAGGAAGTGTCGCATTTACATTCTTTTGAAGTGAATATGAGGTATACATAACAATCCACAATGAAAATTATATCTTATCATGAAGCATATAAATGAGGATCGATTTCGCGTTTTAAGAAGCATTAGAACTCTATTGCTACGATACGTAGACATCTGCAAACACTAATTCCTAGCAAGCGAGTGTCGCATTTTCAATCTTTTGAAGTAAATACGAGGTACACATAACAATCCACAATGAATATTATATCTTATCATAAAACATAGAAATGACATGCGATATGGCGATTTAAGAAGCATTAGCACTCTATTGCTTCGATACGTAGACATATGGAGACACTATTTCCTAGCAAGGAGGTGTCGCATTTACATTCATTTGAAGTGTATTCGAGGTATACGTGACACTTCGCAATGAATATTATATCTTATCACGAAACTTAGAAATGAGATTTGACATCTCCTTTTACGATGCATTAGAACTGTATTGTTTCGATAAGTAGACATCTGCAAACGCTACTTCCTAGCAATGAAGTGTCGCATTTACATTCTTTTGAAGTGAATACGTGGTATACATGACACTTCGCAATCAATATTATATCGTATCATGAAACATAGAAATGAGATGCGCTATCGCGAATTAAGAATAGTTAGAACTCTATTGCTACGATACGTAGACATTTGCAAAAGCTATTTCCTAGGAAGGAAGTGTCGCATTTACATTCATTTGAAGTGTATACGAGGTATACCTAACACTGGACGATGTATATTATATCTTATCATGAAACATAGCAATGGGATGCGATATTGCGATTTCAGAAGCATCAGAAACCTATTGCTCGGTACGTAGATATCTGCAAACACTATTTCCTAGCAAGGAAGTGTCGCATTTACATTCTTTTGAAGTGAATACGAGGTATACATGTAACTTCGCAGTGAATATAATATCTTATCATGAAACATATATATGAGATGCGATATCGCGTTTTGAGAAGCTTTAGAACTCTATTGACTCGATACGTAGACATCTGGAAACGCTATTTCCTAGCAAGGAAGTGTCGCATTTACATTCTTTTGAAGTGAGTACGAGGTATTCGTGACACTTCGCAATGAATATTATATCTCATCATTAAACATAGAAATGAGTTGCGATATCTTGTTTTAAAAAGCATTAGAACTCTGCTGCTTCGATACGTAGACATCTGGAAACGTTATTTCCTAGAAAGGAAGTGTCGCATTTTCATTCTTTTGAAGTGAATACAAGGTATACATGACACATCGCAATGAATATAACATCTTATCACGATTCATAGAAATGAGATGCATTATCGCGTTTTAAGAAGCATTAGAACACTATTGCTACGATACGTAGATGTCTGCAGACGCTATTTACTAGCAAGGAAGTGTTTCATTTACATTCCTCTGAAGTGTAGACGAGATATACATGACACTCCACAATGAATATTGTATCCTATCATGAAACATATAATTGAGGATCGATTCGCGTTTTAAGAAGCATTAGAACTCTATTGCTACGATACGTAGACATCTGCAGACGTTATTTCCTAGCAAGGAAGTGTCGCATTTGCATTCTCTTGAAGTGAATACGAGGTATACATAACAATCCACAATGAAAATTATATCTTATCATGAAGCATATAAATGAGGATCGATATCGCGTTTTAAGAAGCATTAGAACTCTATTGCTACGATACGTAGACGTCTGCAAACGCTACTTCCTAGCAAGGAAGTGTCGCATTTACATTCAATTGAAGTGAATACGGAGTACACATAACACTCAGCAATGAATATTATATCTCATCATGAAACATAGAAATGAGATGCGATATCGCGTTTTGAGAAGCATTAGAACTCTATTGCTACGATACGTAGATATCTGCTGACGCTATTCCCTAGCAAGGAAGTGTCGTATTTACATTCTTTTGGAGAGATTACGAGGTATACATGACACTCCGCAATGAATATTATATCTTATCATAAAAAATAGAAATGGGATGCGATATGGCGATTTAAGAAGCATTAGAACGCTATTGCTTCGATACATAGACACCTGCCATCCCTATTTCCTAGCAAGGAAGTGTCGCATTTACATTCATTTGAAGTGTATTCGAGGTATTCAAGACACTTCGCAATGAATATTATATCTTATCATGAAACACAGAAATGAGATGCGATATCGCGTTCTAAGAAGCATTAGAACACTATTGCTACGATACGTAGATATCTGCTAACGCTATTTCCTAGCAAGGAAGTGCCGCATTTACATTCTTTTGAAGTGAATACAAGGTGTACATAACACTCCACAATGAATATTATATCTTATAATGAAACATAGAAATGAGATGCGATATCGCGTTTTAAGTAGCATTAGAACTCTATTGCTACGATACGTAGAAGTCTGCAGACGCTATTTACTAGCAAGGAAGTGTCGCATTTACATTCTTTTGAAGTGAATACGAGGTATACATAACACTCCACAATGAATATTATATCTTATCATGAAACATAGAAATGAGATGCGATATCGCGTTTTAAGAAGCATTGGAACTCTATTGCTACGATACGTAGATATCAGCAGACGCTATTTCCTAGCAAGGAAGTGTCGCATTTACATACTTTTGAAGTGAATACTAGGTATACATAACACTCCACAATGAATGTTATATCTTATCATGAAACATAGAAATGAAAAGCGATATCGCGTTTTAAGTAGCATTAGAACTCTATTGCTACGATACGTAGAAGTCTGCAGACGCTATTTCCTATCAAGGAAGTGTCGCATTTACATTCATTTGAAGCGTATGTGAGGTATACAAGACACTTCGCACTGAATATTACATGTTATCATGAATCATAGAAATGAGATGCGATATCGCATTTAAGAAGGATTAGAACTCCATTGCTTCGATACGTAGACATCTGCGAACGCTACTTCCTAGCAAGGAAGTTTCGCATTTACATTCTTTTGAAGCGAATACGAGGTATACATAACACTCCAGAATGAATATTATATCTTATCATGAAAAATAGAAATGAGATGCGATATGACGATTTAAGAAGCATTAGTATTCTACTGCTTCGATACGTAGACACCTGCAAAAACTATTTCCTAGGAAGGAAGTGTCGCATTTACATTCATTTGAAGTGAATACGAGGTATGCGTGACACTTCGCAACGAATATTATATCTTATCATGAATCATGGAAATGAGATACGATATCGGGATTTAAAAAACATTCGAACTCTATTGCTACATTACGTAGAAATCTGCAAGCGCTATTTCCCAGCAAGGGAGTGTCGCATTTACATTCTTCTGAAGTGAATAGGAGGTTTACATAACACTTCGCAATGAATATTATATCTCAACATGATATATAGAATTGAGATGCGATATCGCATTTAAGATGCACTAGAACTCTATTCCTTCGACACGTAGACAACTACAAAAGCTATATCCTAGCAAGGAAGTGTCGCATTTACATTCGCTTGAAGTAAGTACGAGGTATACATAACAGTGCACTATGAATATTATATCTTATCATGAAACATAGAAATGAGATGCGATATTGCGCTTTAAGAAGCATTAGAATTCTATTGCTTCGTTACGTAGCCATCTGCAAACGATATTTCCTAGGAAGGAAGTGTCACATTTACATTCTATTGAAGTGAATACGAGGTATACATAACACTCCACAATGAATATTATATCTTATCATGGAACATGGAAATGAGATGCGATATCGCGATTTAAGAAGAATTAGATCCCTATTGCTTCGATACGTAGACGTCAGGAAACGCTATTTCCTAGCAAGGTAGTGTCACATTTACATTCATTTGAAGTGTAGACAAGATATACATAACACTGCACAATGAATATTATATCTTATCATGAAACGTATTGCGATTTAAGTAGCATTGGATCACTATTGTTTCGATACGTAGACATCTGCAGACGCTTCTTCCTAGCAAGGAAGTGTTGCATTTACAATCTTTTGAATTGAATTCGAGGTATACATAACACTCCACAATCAATATTATATCTTATGATGAAACATAGAAATGAGATGCGATATCGCGATTTAAGCATTAGAATTCTATTGCTACGATACGTAGAAATCTGCAGACGCTATTTCCTAGCAAGAGAGTGTCGCATTTACATTCTTTTGAAGTGAATACGAGGTATACATAGCACTCCACAATGGATATTATATCCTATCATGATGCATATAAATGAGGAGCGATTTCGCGTTTTAAGAAGCATTAGAACTCTATTGCTTCGATACGTAGACATCTGCCAACGCTATTTCCTAGCAAGGAAGTGTTGCATTTACATTCATTTGAAGTGTAGACGAGATGAACATAACACTGCACAATGAATATTATATCTTATCAGGAAACGTACAATTGAGGTGCGATATTGCGATTTAAGTAGCATTGGAACACTATTGCCTCGATACGTAGACAACTGCAGACGCTATTTCCTAGCAAGGAAGTGTTGCAATTACATTCTTTTGATGTGAATACGAGGTGTACGTAACACTCCACAATGAATATTATATCTTATCATGAAACATAGAAATGAGGAGCGATTTCGCGTTTTAAGAAGCATTAGAACCCTGTTGCTTCGATACGTAGACACCTGCCATTGCTATTTCCTATCAAGGAAGTGTCGCATTTACATTCATTTGAAGCGTATGTGTGGTATACAAGACACTTCGCACTGAATATTACATGTTCTCATGAATCATAGAAATGAGATGCGATATCGCATTTAAGAAGGATTAGAATTCCATTGCTTCGATACGTAGACATCTGCGAACGCTACTTCCTAGCAAGGAAGTGTCGCATTTACATTCATTTGAAGTGAATACGAGGTATGCATGACACTTCGCAACGAATATTATATCTTATCATGAATCATGGAAATGAGATACGATATCGCGATTTAAAAAGCATTGGAACTCTATTGCTACGATACGTAGATATCTGCAGACGCTATTTCCTAGCAAGGAAGTGTCGCATTTACATTCTTTTGAAGTGAATACGTGGTATACATAACACTGCACAATGAATGTTATATCTTATCATAAAACATAGAAATGAGATGCGATATCTCGTTTTTAGAAGCATTAGAACTCTGTTGCTACGATACGTAGACATCTGCCAACGCTATTTCCTAGCAAGGAAGTGTTGCATTTATATTCATTTGAAGTGTAGACGAGATGTACATAACACTGCACAATGAATATAATATCTTATCAGGAAACGTACAATTGAGGTGCGATATTGCGACTTAAGTAGCATTGGAACACTATTGCCTCGATACGTAGACAACTGCAGACGCTATTTCCTAGCAAGGAAGTATTGCATTTACATTCTTTTGATGTGAATACGAGGTATACATAACACTCCACAATGAATATTATATCTTATCATGAAACATAGAAATGAGAAGCGATTTCGCATTTCAAGTAGCATTAGAACCCTGTTGCTTCGATACGTAGACACCTGCCATCGCTATTTCCTATCAAGGAAGTGTCGCATTTACATTCATTTGAAGCGTATGTGAGGTATACAAGACACTTCGCACTGAATATTACATGTTATCATGAAACATAGAAAGGAGATGCGATATCGTGTTTTAAGTAGCATTAGAACTCTGTTGCTACGATACGTAGACATCTGCAAAAGCTATTTCCTAGGAAGGAAGTGTCGCATTTACATTCATTTGAAGTGAATACGAGGTATGCATGACACTTCGCAACGAATATTATATCTTATCATGAATCATGGAAATGAGATACGATATCGCGATTTAAAAAGCATTAGAACTCTATTGCTACGATACGTAGACATCTACAAACGCTATTTCATAGCAAGGACGTGTCGCATTTACATTCTTTTGAAGTGAATGCGAGGTATATATAGCATTGCACAATGAATATTACATGTTATCATCAAACATCGAAATGAGATGCGATATCACGATTGAAGATGCATTAGAACTTTATTGCTTCGATACCTAGACATCTGCAAACGCTATTTCCTAGCACGGAAGTGTCGCATTTACATTCGTTTGAAGTGTATGCGAGGTATACATGACACTTCGCAATGAATATTATATCTTATCATGATGCATAGAATTGAGATGCGATATCGCGTTTTAAGAAGCATTAGAACTCTATTGCTTCGATACAGAGATATCTGGGAACGTAATTTCCTAGAAAGCAAGTCTCGCATTTACATTCATTTGAAGTGTAGACGAGTAATACATGACACTTCGGAATGAATATTATATCTTATCGTAAGACATAGAAATGATGTGCAATATCGCGTTTTAAGAAGCATCAGAACTCTATTGCTTCGATACGTAGACTACTGCAAACGCTACTTACTGGCAAGGAAGTCTCGCACTTTCATTCATTTGAAGTGTATACGAGGTATACATAACACTCCACAATGAATATTATATCTTATCAAGAGACATAGAAATGAGGAGCGATATCGCGATTTAAGAAGCATTAGAACTCTATTGCATCGATACATAGACATCTGCAAGCGCTATTTCCTGGCAGGGAAGTGTCGCATTTACATTCTATTGAAGTGAATACGAAGTATACATGACACTCCACAATGAGTATTATATCTTATCATGAAACATAGAAATGAAGTGCGACATCGCGTTTTGAGAAGCATTAGAACTCTATAGCTTCGATACCGAGACATCTGCAAACGCTGTTTAATAGCAGGGAAGTGTCGCATTTACATTCTTTTGAAGTGAATAGGAGGTATACATGACACTTCGCAATGAAGAATATTTCTTATCATGATACATAGAAATGAGCTGCGATATCGCGATTTAAGATGCTTTGAACTCTATTGCTTCGATGCGTAGACATCTGGCAACGCTATTTCCTAGCAAGGAAGTGGCGCATTTACATTCTTTTGAAGTGTGGACCAGGTATGCATAGCCCTTCGCAATGAATATTATATCTTATCATGAAACACAGAAATGATATGCGATATCTCGTTTTAAGAAGCATTAGAACTCTATTGTTTCGACACGTAGTCATCTGCAAACGCTATTTCCCAGCAAGGAAGTGTCGCACTTACATTCTCTTGCAGTGAATACGAGGTTTACATAACACTACACTATGA
Organism: Xylocopa sonorina; assembly: GCF_050948175.1. Taxonomy (NCBI): domain Eukaryota; kingdom Metazoa; phylum Arthropoda; class Insecta; order Hymenoptera; family Apidae; genus Xylocopa; species Xylocopa sonorina. Next base: position 231,526 of record NW_027490338.1, read on the forward strand.
ATATTGTATCTTATCAAGAAACATAGTAATGAGGAGCGATTTCGTGTTTTAAGAAGCATTAGAACTCCATTGCTACGATACGAAGACAACTGCAAACACTACTTCCTAGCAAGGAAGCGTCGCATTTACATTGTTTTGGGGTGAATACGATGTAGAGATTACACTGCACAATGAATGTTATATCTTATAATGAAACATAGTAATGAGATGCGATATCGCCATTTAAGGTGCTTTAGATCTCTATTGCTTCGATGCGTACACATCTGGAAACGCTATTTCCTAGCAAGGAAGTGTCCCATTAACATTCTTTTGTGGTGAATACGAGGTATACGTATCACTCCAAAATGAATATTATATCTTATCATGAAACATAGAAATGAGATGAGATATCGCGATTTAAGAAGCATTAGAGCACTATTCCTTCAATACGTAGACGTCTGCAAACGCTATCTCCCAGCAAGGAAGTGTCGCATTTACATTCATTTGAAGTGTAGACGAGATATACATAACACTGCGCAATGAATATTATATCTTATCATGAAACGTAGAAGTGAGATGCGATATCGCGATTTAAGAAGCATTAGAACTCTATTGCATCGATACATAGACATCTGCAAGCGCTATTTCCTGCCAAGGAAGTGTCGCATTTACATTCTATTGAAGTGAATACGAAGTATACATGACACTCCGCAATGAATATTGTATCTTATCATGAAACGTAGAAGTGAGATGCGATATCGCGATTTAAGAAGCATTAGAACTCTATTGCTTCGATACGCAGACATCTGCAAACGCTATTTCCTAGCAATGAAGTGTCGCATTTACATTCATTTGAAGTGTATGCGATGTATAAGTAACACTTCGCAATGAATATTATATCTTACCATCAAACATAGAAATGAGATGCGATATCGCATTTTAAGAAGCGTTAGAACTCTATTGCTTCGATACGTAGACATCTACAATCGCTATTCCCTAGCAAGGAAGTGTCGCATTTAGATTCATTTGAAGTGTAGACGAGGAAAACATAACACTTCGCAATGAATATTATATCATATCATGAGACATAGAAATGAGATGCGATATCGCGTTTTAAGAAGCATTAGAACTCTATTGCTTCGATACGTAGACATCTGCAAACGCTATTTCCTAGCAAGGAAGTGTCGCATTTTCATTCATTTGAAGTGTATGCGAGGTATACATAACATTTCGCAATGAATACCATATGTTATCATGAAACATAGAAATGAGATGCGATATCTCGTTTTAAGAAGCATTATAACACGCTTGCTACGATACGTAGACATCTGCACACGCTATATCCTAGCAAGGAAGTGTCGCATTTGCATTCATTTCGACTGAATACGAGGTATGCATGACACTTCGCAATAAATATTTTATCTTATCATGAGACATAGAAATGAGATGCGATGTCGCGTTTTAAGAAGCATTAGAACTCTATTGCTTCGAAACGTAGGCATCTGGAAACGTAGTTTCCTAGAAAGGAAGTGTCGCATTTACATTCTTTTGAAGTGAATACGAGGTATTCATACCACTTCGCAATGAATATTATATCTTATCATGAAACATAGTAGTGAGATGCGATATCCCGTTTCAAGAAGCATTAGAACTCTATTGCTTCGATACGTAGACATCTGCAAACGCTATTTCCTAGCAAGGAAGTGTCGCATTTTCATTCATTTGAAGTGTATGCGAGGTATACATAACATTTCGCAATGAATACCATATGTTATCATGAAACATAGAAATGAGATGCGATATCTCGCTTTAAGAAGCATTATAACACGCTTGCTACGATACGTAGACATCTGCAAACGCTATTTCCTAGCAAGGAAGTGTCTCATTTACATTCATTTGAAATGTACGCGAGGTATAAGTGACACTTCGTAATGAATATTATATCTTATCATGAAACATAGAAATGGGATGCTGTATCGTGTTTTAAGAAGCATTAGAACTCAATTGCTTCGATACGTAGACATCTGTCAACGCTATTTCCTAGCAAGGAAGTGTCGCACTAACATTCATTTGAAGTGTATGCGAGGAATACATGACACTTCGCATTGAATATTATATCTTATCACGAAACATAGAAATGAGATGCTATATCGCGTTTTAGGAAACATTACAAATCTACTGCTACGATACATAGACATCTGCAGAAGCAATTTCCTAGCAAGGAAGTGTCGCATTTACATTCTTTTCAAGAGAATATGTGGTATACATAACACTCCACACTGAAGATTATATCTTATGATGAAACATAGAAGTGAGATGCGATATCGCGTTATAAGAAGCATTTGAATTCTATTGCTGCGATACGTAGACATCTGCAAACGCAATTTCGCAGTAAGGAAGTGTCACATTTACATTCTTTTGAAGTGAAAACAACGTATACATAACACTCCTCAATGAATATTGTATATCTTATCATGAAACATAGAAATGGGATGCGATATCGCGATATAAGAAGCATTAGAACTCTATTGCTACGATACGTAGACATCTGCAAACGCTATTTCCTAGCAAGGAAGTGTCGTATTTACATTCTTTTGAAGTGATTACGAGGTATACATGACACTTCGCAATGAGTATTATATCTTATCTCGAAACATAGGAATGAGATGCGATATTGCGATTTAAGAAGCATTACAACTCTATTGCTTCGATACGTAGACATCTGCAAACGCAACTTCCTAGCTAGGAAGCATCGCATTTATATTCAGTTGAAGAGAATACGAGGTATACATAACACTGCACAATGATTATTATATCTTATCATGAAACACAGAAATGACATACGATATCGCGATATAAGAAGCATTGGAACTCTATGGCTTCGATACGTTGACATCTGCAAACGCTATTTTCCAGCAAGAAAGTGTCGCATTTACATTCTTTTGAAGTGAATACGAGCTATACATAACACTGCACAATGAATATTATTTCTTATCATGAAACATAGAAATGAGATGCGACATCGCGTTTCAAGTAGCATTAGAACTCCATTACTACGATACGCAGACTACTGCAAACGCTACAACCTAACAAGTAAGTGTCTCACTTACATTCATTTGAAGTTTATACGAGGAATGCGTAACACTTCCGCAATGAGTATTATACCTTACCATGAAACATAGAAATGAGATGCGATATCGCGTTTCAAGAAGCATTAGAACTCTATTGCTTCTATGCGTAGACAACTGGAAACGCTATTTCCTAGCAGAGAAGAGTCACATTTAAATTGAACTGAATTGAATACGAGGTGTACATAACACTGCACAATGAATATTGTATCTTATCTCGAAACATAGGAATGAGATGCGATATCGCGATTTAAGAAGCATTACAATTCTATTGCTTTGATACTTTGACATCTGCAAACTCTATTTCCTAGAAATGTAGTGTCGCATTTACATCCATTTGAAGTGTACGCGAGGTATACATGCCACTTCGCAATGAATATTATATCTCATCATGAGGCATAGAAATGAGATGCGATATCGCGATTTAAGAAGCATTACAACTCTATTGCTAGGATACGTAGAGATCTGCAAACGCTATTTCCTGGCAAGGAAGTGTCGCATTTACATTCTTTTGAAGTGATTACGAGGTATGCATGACACTTCGGAAAGAATATTATATCTTATCATGAAATATAGAAATGAGTTGCGATATCTCGTTTTAAGAAGAAATAGAACTCTATATCTCGATACGTAGGCATCTGTAGACGCTACTTCCTAGCTAGGAAGTGTCGCATTTACATTCAATTGAAGTGAATACGTGGTATACATAACACTGCACAATGATTATTGTATCTTATCAAGAAACACAGAAATGCAATGCGATATCGCGATTTAAGAAGCATTAGAACTCTATTTCTACGATACGTAGACATCTGCAAACGCTATTTCCTAGCAAGGAAGTGTCGCATTTACATTCATTTGATGTGTATCCGAAGTATACATGACACTTCGCAATGAATATTACATCTCATTATGAAACATAGAAGTGAGATGCGATATCGCGTTTTGAGATGCATTAGAATTCTAATGATACGATACGTAGACATCTGCAAACGCTATTTACTAGCAGGGAAGTGTCGCACTTACATTTAATTGAAGTGAATACGAGGTATACATAACACTGCACAATGAATATTATATCTTATCATGAAACATAGAAATGAGATACGATATCGCGATTTAAGAAGCATTAGAATTCTATTGCTTCGATACGTAGACATCTGGAAACGTAATTTCCTAGAAAGGAAGTGTCGCATTTACATTCATTTGAAGTGTATCCGAGGTAAACATGACACTTCGCAATGAATATTATATCTCATCACGAAACATAAGAATGAGATGCGATTTCGGGATTTAAGAAGCATTAGAACTATATCGCATCGATACGTAGACATCTGCAAAAGCTATTTCCTAGCACGGAAGAGTCGCATTTTCATTCTTTTGAAGTGAATACGAGGGATACATAACACTCCACAATGAATATCATATCTTATCACGAAACATAGAAGTGAGACTCAATATCGCGATTTTAGAGGCATTATAACTCTATTGCTACGATACGTAGACATCTGCAAACGCTATTTCCTAGCATGGAAGTGTCCTATTTACATTCTTTTGAAGTGAATACGAGGTATACATGACACTTCGCAATAAATATTATATCCTTTCATGAAACATAGAAATGAGATGCTACATCTCGTTTTCAGAAGCATTAGAACACCATTGGTTCGATACGTAGACATCTGGAAACGCAATTTCCTAGCAAGGAAGTGTCGCATTTATATTCCTTTGAAGTGAGTACGACGTATTCATGACACTTCGCAATGAATATTATATCTTACCATGAATCATAGAAATGAGATGCGATATCCCGTTCTAAGAAGCATTAGAACACTACTGCTTCGAAACGTAGTGATCTGCAAACGCTATTTCCTTGGATGGAAGCGACCCATTTACATTCATTTGAAGTGTATGCGAGGTATACGTGACACTTCGCAATGTATATTATATCTTATCATGAAGCATAGAAATGAGATGCGATATCCCGTTTCAAAAAGCATTAGAACTCTATTGCTTCGATACGTAGACGACTGCAAACGCTATTTCCTGGCAAGGAAGTGTCGCATTTACATTCTTTTGAAGTGAATGCGAGGTATACATAACATTGCACAATGAATATTATATATTATCATGAAACATAGAAATGAGATGCGATATCCCGTTTCAAGAAGCATTAGAACTTTATTGCTTCGATACGTAGACATTTGCAATCGCTATTTCCTAGAAGGAAGTGTCGCATTTACATTCATTTGAAGTGAAGACGAGGAACACATGACTCTTCGCAATGCATATTATATCTTATCATGAAACATGGAAATGAGATGCGATATCGCGTTTTGAGAAGCATTAGAACTCTGTTGCCACGATACGTAGACATCTGCAAACGCTATTTCCTAGCAAGGAAGTGTCGCCTTTACATTCATTTGAAGTGTATGCGAGGTATACGTGACACTTCGCAATGTATATTATATCTTATCATGAAACATAGAAATGAGATGCGATATCTCGCTTTAAGAAACATTGGAACTCTATTGCTTCGATACGTAGACATCTGCAAGACGCTATTTCCCAGCTAGGGAGTGTCGCATTTACATTCATTTGAAGTGTATCCGAGGTATACATGACACTTCGCAATGAATATTATATCTTATCATGAAACATAGAAATGAGATGCGAAAGCGCGTTTAAGAAGCTTTAGAACTCTATTGATTCGATACCTAGACATCTGCAAACGCTACTTTCTGGCAAGGAAGTGTTGCATTTACATTCTTTTAAAGTGAATACGAGGTATGCACGTCACTTCGCAATGAATGTTATCTCTTATCATGAATAATAGAAGTGGGATGCGATATCACGTTTTAAGAAGCATTAGAACTCTATTGATTCGATAAGTAGACATCTGCAACACCCTATTTGCCAGCAAGGAAGTGTCGCATTTACATTCATTTGAAGTGTATGCGAGGTATACGTGACACTTCGCAATGAATAATATATCTTACCATGAAACAGGAATGAGATGCGATATTTCGTTTTAAGAAGCATTAGAACACTATTGCTACGATACGTTGATATCTGCAAATGCTATTTCCTAGCAAGGAAGTGTGGCATTTACATTCATTTGAAGTGAATACGAGGATTACATGAAACTTCGCAATGAATATTATTTCTTATCATGAAGCGTAGAAATGAGATGCGATATTCCGTTTCAAGAAGCGTTAGAACTCTATTGCTTCGATACGTAGACGTCCGCAAACGCTATTTCCTAGCAAGGAAGTGTCGCTTTTACATTCATTTGAAGTGTATGCGATGTACACGTGACACTTCGCAATAAATATTATATCTTATTATGAAATATAGAAATGAGATGCGATATCGCGTTTTGAGATGCAATAGAAATCTAATGCTACGATACGCAGAAATCTGCAAACGCTATTTCCTAGCAAGGAAGTGTTGCATTTACATTTTTTTGAAATGAATGCGAGGTATACATAACATTGCACAATGCATATTATATATTATTATGAAAGATAGAAATGAGATGCGATATCGCGATATAAGATGCATTAGAACTTTATTGCTTTGATACGTAGACATCTGCAAACTCTATTTCCTAGCAAGGAAGTGTCGCATTTACATTCATTTGAAGTGTGTGCGAGGTATACGTGATACTTCGCAATGAATAATATATCGTACCATGAAACATAGGAATGAGATGCGGTATCTCGTTCTAAGAAGCATTAGAACTCTTTTGCTTCGATACGTAGACATCTGCAAACGCTATTTCCTAGCATGGAAGTGTCGCATTTACATTCATTTGAAGTGTATGCGAGGTATACGTGATAGTTCGCAATGAAAAATATATCTTACCATGAAACATAGGAGTGGGTTGCTATTTCTCGTTTTAAGAAGCTTTAGAACTCTTTTGCTTCGATACGTTGACATCTACAAACGCTATTTCATAGCAAGGACGTGTCGCATTTACATTAATTTGAAGTGAATACGAGGAATACATGAAACTTCGCAATGAATATTATATCTTATCATGAAACACAGAAATGTGATCTGATAGCGCGTTTTATGAAGCATTAGAACTCTATTGCTGCGATGCATAGACATCTGCAGACGCTGTTTCCTAGCGAGGAAGTGTCGCATTTTCATTCTTCTGAAGTGAAGACGAGGAATACGTAATACTTCGCAATGAATAATATATCTTACCATGAAGCATAGGAATGAGATGCGATATCTCGTTTTAAGAAGTATTAGAACACTTTTTCTTCGATACGTAGACATCTGCAAACGCTATTTCCTAGCAAGGAAGTGTCGCATTTACATTCTTTTGAAGTGAATACGTGGTATACATAGCACTGCACATTGAATATTACATCTTATCATGAAACATAGAAATGAGATGCGATATGGCGATTTAAAAGGCATCAGATATCTATTGCTACGATACGTAGACATCCTCCAACGCTACTTAATAGCAAGGAAGTGCCGCATTTACATTCTTTTGGTGTGAATACGAGGTATGCATAACACAACCGCAATGAATATTCTACCTTATCACGAGACATTGAAATGAAATGCGATATTGCGATTTAAGAAGCATTAGAACACTATTGCTTCTATACGGAGACATCTGCAATCGCTATTTCCTAGCGAGGAAGTGTCGCATTTACATTCTTTTGAAGTGAATACGATGTATACATAACACTCCACAATGAATATTATACCTTATCACGAGACATAGAAATGACATGCGATATCGCGATTTAAGAAGTACTAGAACTCTATTGCTTCGATACGTAGACATCTGCAAACGTTATTTCCTAACAAGGAAGTGTCGCATTTACATTCATTTGAAGTGAATACGTGGTATACATGACACTTCGCAATGAATATTATATCTTATCATGAATCATAGATATGAGATGCGATATCGCGTTTTAAGAAGCATTGGATCTCCCTTGCTTCGATACGTAGACATCTGCAAACGCTATTTCCTATCAAGGAAGTGTCGCATTTACATTCTTTTGGAGTGAGTACGTGGTATACATGACACTTCGCAATTAATATTATATCTTATCAAGAAACATAGAAATGAGATGCGACATCTCGTTTTAGAAGCATTAGAGCTCTATTGTTTCGATAAGTAGACATCTGGAGGAGCTACTTCCTGGAAAGGAAGTGTCACATTTACATTCATTTGAAGTGGATACGAGGTATACATGACACTTCGCAATGAATATTATATCTTACTGTGAAACACACAAGTGAGATGCGATATCGCGTTTTAAGAAGCAGCAGAACTCTATTGCTTCGATACATAGACATCTGCAAACGACATTTCCCAGCAAAGAAGTGTCGCATTTACATTCATTTGAAGTGTATGCGAGGTATATATGACACTTCGCTATGAATACTATATCTAATCCTGAAACATAGAAATGATATACGAAATCATTTTTTTTAAGAGCATTAGAATTCTATTGCTACGATACGTAGACATCTGGAAGCGCTATTTCCTAGCAAGGAAGTTTCGCATTTACATTCTTTTGAAGTGAATGCGAGGTATATATAAAACACCGCAATCAATATTATATCTTATTATGAAACATAGAAATGAGATGCGATATCGCGATTTAAAAGGCATCAGGAATCTATTGCTGGGATACGTAGACATCTGCAGCCGCTACTTAATATCAAGGAAGTTTCGCATTTTCATTCCTTTGAAGTGAATACGAGGGATGCATAACACTCCGCAATGAACATTATACCCTATCAGGATACATAGAAATGAAATGCGATATCGCGATTTAAGAAGCATTAGAACTCTATTGCTGCGATACGGAGACATCTGTAAACGCTATTTCCTAGCAAGGAAGTGTCGCATTTACATTCATTTGAAGCGTATGCGAGGTATACATGACACTCCATAATGAATATTATATCTTATCACGAATAATGGAAATGAAATGCGATATCGCGTTTTAAGAAGCATTAGAACTATATTGCTACGATACGTAGACACCTGCAAACGCTATTTCCTAGCAAGGATGTGTCGCATTTACATTCTTTTGAAGTGAATACGAGGTATACATGACACTTCGCAATGAATAATATATCTTATCATGCGACATAGGAAAGAGATGCGATATCGCGTTTTAAGAGGCATTAGAACTCTATTGGTACGATTCGTAGACATCTGGAGGTGCCTTTTCCTAGCAAGGAAGTGTCGCATTTACATTCTTTTGAAGTGAATACGAGGTATACATAACACTTCGCAATGAATATTATATCTTATCATGAAACATAGAAATGAGATGCGATATCGCGTTTTAAGAAGCATTAGAACTCTAATGCTACGATACGTAGACATCTGCAATCGCTATTTCCTAGCAAGGAAGTGTCGCATTTACATTCTTTTGAAGTGGATAGGAGGTATGCATGACACTTCGCAATGAGTATTATATCTTACTCTGAAGCATAGAAATGAGATGCGATATCAAGTTTTAAGAAGCATCAGAACTCTATTGCTTCGATACGTAGACATCTGCAAACGTTATTTTCTAGCAAGGAAGTGTCGCATTTACATTCATTTGAAGTGTAGACGAGGAATACATAACACTTCGTAATGAATATTATATCATATCATGAAACATAGAAATGGGATGCGATATCACGTTTTAAGAAGCATTAGAACTCTATGGCTTCGATACGTAGACATGTGCAAACGTTATTTTCAAGCATGGAAGTGTCGCATTTACATTCATTTGTAGTGTAGACGGGGAAAACATATCACTTCGTAATGAATATTATATCTTAACATGAAACATTGAAATGAGATGCGATATCGCGTTTTCAGAAGCATTAGAACTCTATTGCTTCGATACGCAGACATCTGGAAACGTAATATTCTAGAAAGGAAGTGTCGCATTTACATTCATTTGAAGTGTATACGAGGTATACATAACACCGCAATGAATATTATATCTTATCATGAAACATCGAAATGAGATGAGATATCTCGTTTTATGGAGCACTATAACTCTATTCCTCCGATACGAAGACATCTACAAACGCTATTTCCTAGCAAGGAAGTGTCGCATTTACATTCTTTTGAAGTGAATACAAGGTATACATGACACTTCGCAATTAATATTATATCCTTTTATGAAACATAGAAAAGAGATGCGATATCCCGTTTTAAGAAGCATTAGAACTGTATTGTTTCGATACGTAGACACCTGGAAACGCTATTTCCTAGCGAGGAAGTATCGCATGTATACTCTTTTGAAGTGAATACGTGGTATACATGACACTTCGCAATTAATATTGCACCTTATCATGAAGCATAGAAATGTGATGCGATATCGCGTTTCAAGAAGCATTAGAACCCTATTGCTCCGATAAGTAGACATCTGCAAACGCTACTTCCTAGCAATGAAGTATCGCATTTACATTCTTTTGAAGTGAATACGTGTTATACATGACACTTCGCAATGAATATTATATCTTATCGTGAAACATAGAAATGAGATGCGATATCGCGAATTAAGAATCGTTAGAACTCTATTGCTGCGATACGTAGACATTTGCAAACGCTATTTCCTAGCAAGGAAGTGACGCATTTACATTTATTTGAAGTGTACGCGAGGTATAAGTGACAATTCGCAATGAATATTTTATCTTATCATGAACATAGAAATGAGATGCGATATCGCTTTTTACGAAGCATTAAAACTCTATTGCTACGATACGTAGGCATCTGGAAACGCTATTCAATAGCAAGGTAGTGTCGCATTTACATTACATTGAAGTGAATACGAGGTATACATAACAATCCACAATGTATTTTATACCATATAACGAAACATAGAAATGAAATGCGATATCGCGTTTTAAGAAGCATTAGAACTATATTGCTACGATACGTAGACACCTGCAAACGCTTTTTCCTAGCAAGGATGTGTCGCATTTACATTCTTTTGAAGTGAATACGAGGTATACATGACACTTCGCAATGAATAATATATCTTATCATTCGACATGGGAAAGAGATGCGATATCGCGTTTTAAGAAGCATTAGAACTCTATTGGTACGATTCGCAGACATCTGGAGGTGCCTTTTCCTAGCAAGGAAGTGTCGCATTTACATTCTTTTGAAGTGAATACGAGATATACATAACACTTCGCAATGAATAATATATCTTATCATGACACATAGAGATATGATGCGATATCGCGATTTAAGAAGCATTAGAATCCTATTGCTTCTATACGTAGACACCTGCAAATGCTATTTCCTAGCAAGGATGTGTCGCATTTACATTCTTTTGAAGTGAATACGAGGTATACATAACACTTCGCAATGAATATCATATCTTATCATGACACATAGGGATGTGATGCGATATCGCGTTTTAAGAAGCATTAGAATCCTATTGCTTCTATACGTAGACATCTGCAAACGCTATTTCCTAGCAAGGAAGTGTCGCATTTACATTCATTTGATGCGTATGCGAGGTATACATAACACTCCATAATGAATATTATATCTTATCACGAATCATGGAAATGAGATGCGATATCGCGTTTTAAGAAGCATTAGAACTCCATTGCTTCGATACGTAGACGTCTGCAAACGCCATTTACTAGCAAGGAAGAGTCGCACTTACTTTCTTTTGAAGTGAATACGAGGTATACATAACACTGCACATTGAATATTATATCTTATCATGAAACATAGAAATGAGATGCGATTTCGCGTTTTTAGTAGCATTAGAACTCTAATGCTACGATACGTAGACACCTGCCAGCGCTATTTCCTAGAAAGGAAGTGTCGCATTGACATTCTTATGAAGTGAATACCAGGAATACATAATACTCCACAATGAATATTATATCTTATCATGAAACATAGAAATGAGATGCGACATCGCGTTTAAAGAAGCATTAGAAGTCTAATGCTGCGATACGTAGACATCTGCAAACGCTATTTCCTAGAAAGGAAGTGTCGCATTTACATTCATTTGAAGTGTATGCGAGGAACACATAACACTTCGTAATGAATATTATATCTTAACATGAAACATTGAATTGAGATGCGATATCGCGTTTTAAAAAGCACTAGAACTCTATTCCTTCGATACGTAGACATCTACAAACGCTACTTCCTAGCAAGGAAGTGACGCATTTACATTCATTTGAAGTGTATGCGAGGTATAACTGACAATTCGCAATGAATATTTTATCTTATCATGAACATAGAAATGAGATGCGATATCGCTTTTTACGAAGCATTAGAACTCTATTGCTACGATACGTAGGCATCTGGAAACGCTATTCAATAGCAAGGTAGTGTCGCATTTACATTCCATTGAAGTGAATACGAGGTATACATAACAATCCACAATGAATTTTATACCATATAACGAAACATAGAAATGAATTTCGATATCGCCTTTTAAGAAGCATTAGAATTACATTGCTACGATACGTTGACACCTGCAAACGCTATTTCCTAGCAAGAATGTGTCGCATTTACATTCTTTTGAAGTGAATACGAGGTATACATGACACTTCGCAATGAATATTATCTCTTATCAGGAATCATAGAAGTGAGTTGCGATATCACGATTTAAGAAGCATTAGAACTCTGTTGCTTCGATACGTAGACATCTGCGAACGCTATTTCCTAGCAAGGAAGTGTCGCATTTACTTTCTTTTTTAGTGTATGTGAGATATAAATGACACTTCGCAATGAATATTATATCTTATAATGAAGCATAGAAATGAGTGCGATCTCTCGTTTTAAGAAGCATTAGAAATCTGTGGCTTCGATACGTAGACATCTGCCATCACTATATCCTAGCAGGGAAGTGTCGCATTTACATTCATTTGAAGTGTATGCGAGGTATACATGACACTTCGCAATGAATATTATATCTTATCATAAAACATAGAAATGAGATGCGATATCGCGATTTAAGAAGGATTAGAATTCTATTGCTTCGATAAGTAGACATCTGAGAACGCTACTTCCAAGCAAGGAAGTGTCGCATTTACATTCTTTTGAAGTGAATACGAAGTACACATGACACTCCGCAGTGAATATCATATCTTATCATGAAACATAGTAATGAGAAGCGATATCGTGTTTTAAGAAGCATTAGAACTCTATTGCTAATATACGTAGACATCTGCAAACGCTACTTCTTAGCAAGGAAGTGTCGTATTTACATTCTATTGAAGTGAATACGACGTATACATAACACTGCACAATGAATATTATATCTTATCATAAAACATAGATGTGAGATGCGATATCTCGTTTTAAGAAGCATTAGAACTCTGTTGCTTCGATACGTAGACATCTGCCATCGATATATACTAGCAAGGCAGTGACGCATTTACATTCATTTGAAGTGCATGCGAGGTATACATGACACTTCGCAATGAATATTATATCTTATCATGTAACATACAAATGGGATGCGATATCGCCTTTTAAGAAGCATTAGTACTCTATTGCTACGATACGTAGATATCTGGAAACGATATTTCCTAGCAAGGAATAGTCGCATTTACATTCTTTTGATGTGAATACGAAGTATACATGACACTTCGCAATGAATATTATATCTTATCATGAAATATACAAATGAGATGCGATATCCCGTCTTGAGAAGCATTAGAACTCCATTGCTTCGATACATAGACATCTGGAAACGTAATTTCCTAGAGTGGAAGTGTCGCATTTACATTCAGTTGAAGTGACTACGGGGTATGCATGTCACTTCACAATGAATATTATACCTTATCATGAAACATAGAAATGAGATGCGAAGGCGCGTTTTAAGAAGCATTAGAACTCTATTGCTTCGACACGTAGACAACTGCAAACGCTATTTCCTAGCAAGGAAGTGTCCCATTTACATTCACTTGAAGTGTATGCGAGGTATACATGCCACTTGGCAATGAATATCATATCTTATCATGAAACATAGAAATGAGATGCGATATCGCGTTTTAGGAAGCATCAGAACACAATTGCTACGATACGTAGACATCTGCAAACGCCTTTTCCTAGCAAGGAAGTGTCGCAGTTACATTCTTTTGAAGGTAATGCGAGGTATGCATAGCACTCCACAATTAATATTATATCTTATAACGAAACATAGAAATGGGAATCGATATCTCGTTTTAAGAAGCTTTAGAACTCTGTTGCTTCGATACGTAGACATCTGCCATCGCTATTTCCTAGTAACGAAGTGTCGCATCTACATTCTTAGGAAGTGTAGGCGAGGTATACATAACACTCGGCAATGAATATTATATCATATCATGATTCATAGAAATGAGATGCGATATCGCGTTCTAAGAAGGATTAGAAATCTAATGCTACGATACGTAGACATCTGCAAACGCTACATCCCAGCAAGGAAGTGTCGCATTTACATTCTATTGAAGTGAATACGAGGTATACATAACACTGCACAAAGAATATTATATATTATCTTGAAAGATAGAAATGAGGCGCGATATCGCGTTTTAAGAAGCATTAGATTTCTATTGCTACGATACGTAGGCATCTGCAAGCGCTATTTCCTAGCAAGGAAGTGTCGCATTTACATTCATTTGAAGTGTATGCGAGGTATAAATGACACTTCGCAATGAATATTATAATTTATCATGAAACATAGAAATGAGATGCGATATGGCGATTTAAGAAGCATTAGAACTCTTTTGCTTCGATACGTAGGCATCAGCAAAAGCTATTTCATAGCAAAGAAGTGTCGCATTTACAATCATTTGAAGTGTATGCGAGGTATACATGACACTTCACAATGAATATTATATCTTATCATGAAACATAGAAATGAGATGCGATATCGGGTTTTAAGAAGCATTAGGACTATATTGCTGCGATACGTATACATTTGCAAACGCTTTTTCCTAGCACGGAAGTGTCGCATTATATTATTTTGAAGTGAATACGAGGTATACATGACACTTCGCAATGAATATGATATCTTATCATGAAACATAGAAATGAGATGCGATATCGCATTTTAAGAAGCATTAGGACTCTATTGCTACGATACATGGACATATGCGAACGCTATTTCCTAGCAAGGAAGTATTGCATTTACATTCCTATCAAGTGGCGACGAGGTGTACACAATGCTTCGCAATGAATATTATGTCTTATCATGAAACGTAGAAATGAGATGCGACATCTCGATCTACGAAGCATTAGAACTCTATTGCTTCGATACGTAGACATCTGCAAACGCTATTTCCCAGCAAGGAAGTGTCGCATTTACATTCATTTGAAGTGTGTGCGAAGTATACAAGACACTTCGCAATGAATATTATATCTTATCATGAAAGATAGAAATGAGGCGCGATATCGCGTTTTAAGAAGCATTAGATTTCTATTGCTACGATACGTAGGCATCTGCAAGCGCTATTTCCTAGCAAGGAAGTGTCGCATTTACATTCATTTGAAGTGTGTGCGAAGTATACAAGACACTTCGCAATGAATATTATATCATATCATGAAACATAGAAATGGCATGCGATATCTCGTTTTAAGAAGCATTAGAAATCTATTGCTTCGATACGTAGTCATCTGCAAACGCTATTTCCCAGCAAGGATGTGTCGCATTTACATTCTTTTGAAGTGAATACGGGGTATACATAACACTGCACAATGAATATTACATCTTATCATGAAACATAGAAATGAGATGCGATATGACGATTTAAGATGCATTGGAACTCTATTGCTTCGATACGAAGACATGTGCAAACGCCATTTCCAAGCAAGGAAGTGTCGCATTTACATTCTAAGGAAGTGTAGACGAGATAAACATAACACTCCACAATGAATATAGTATCTTATCATGATACATCTAATTGAGGATCGATTCGCGTTTTAAGAAGCATTAGAACTCTGTTGCTAGGATACGTAGACATCTGCAGACGCTATTACCTAGCAAGGAAGTGTCGCATTTACATTCTTTTGAAGTGAATACGAGGTATACATAGCACTCCACAATGAATATTATATCTTATCACGTAACGTAGAATTGAGGTGCGATATCGCGATTTAAGAAGCACTGGGATACTATTGCTTCGATACGTAGACATCTGCAAACGCTATTTCCTAGCAAGGAAGTGTCGTATTTACAATCTTTTGAAGAGAATTCGAGGTATACATAACACTCCACAATGAATATTATATCTTTTCATGAATCATATAATTGGGGATCGATTTCGCATTTTAAGAAGCATTGGATATCTATTGCTTCGATACGTAGACATCTGCAAACGCTACTTCCTAGCAAGGAAGTGTCGCATTTACATTCTATTGAAGTGAATACGAAGTACACATAACACTCAGCAATGAATATTATATCTTATCATGACACATAGAAATGAGATGCGATATCGCGATATAAGAAGCATTAGAACTCTATTGCTACGATACGTAGATATCTGCAAACGCTATTTCCTAGCAAGGAAGTGTCGTATTTACATTCTTTTGAATTGTAGTCGAGGAATTCATAGCACTTCGCAATGAATATTTATCTTACCATGAAACATAGAAATGAGATGCGATATCGCGTTTTAAGAAGCATTAGAACTCTGTTGCTTCGATACGTAGACGTCTGCCATCGCTATTACCTAGCAAGGAAGTGTCGCATGTACATTCATTTGAAGTGTATGCGAGGTATACATGATACTTCGTAATGAATATTATATCTTAACATGAAACATTGAATTGAGATGCGATATCGCGTTTTAAAAAGCACTAGAACTCTATTCCTTCGATACGTAGACATCTACAAACGCTATTTCCTAGCAAGGAAGTGACGCATTTACATTTATTTGAAGTGTATGCGAGGTATAAGTGACAATTCGCAATGAATATTTTATCTTATCGTGAACATAGAAATGAGATGCGATATCGCTTTTTACGAAGCATTAAAACTCTATTGCTACGATACGTAGGCATCTGGAAACGTTATTCAATAGCAAGGTAGTGTCGCATTTACATTACATTGAAGTGAATACGAGGTATACATAACAATCCACAATGTATTTTATACCATATAACGAAACATAGAAATGAAATGCGATATCGCGTTTTAAGAAGCATTAGAACTATATTGCTACGATACGTAGAAACCTGCAAACGCTATTTCCTAGCAAGGATGTGTCGCATTTACATTCTTTTGAAGTGAATACGAGGTATACATGACACTTCGCAATGAATAATATATCTTATCATTCGACATGGGAAAGAGATGCGATATCGCGTTTTAAGAAGCATTAGAACTCTATTGGTACGATTCGCAGACATCTGGAGGTGCCTTTTCCTAGCAAGGAAGTGTCGCATTTACATTCTTTTGAAGTGAATACGAGGTATACATAACACTTCGCAATGAATAATATATCTTATCATGACACATAGAGATGTGATGCGATATCGCGATTTAAGAAGCATTAGAATCCTATTGCTTCTATACGTAGACACCTGCAAATGCTATTTCCTAGCAAGGATGTGTCGCATTTACATTCTTTTGAAGTGAATACGAGGTATACATAACACTTCGCAATGAATATCATATCTTATCATGACACATAGGGATGTGATGCGATATCGCGTTTTAAGAAGCATTAGAATCCTATTGCTTCTATACGTAGACATCTGCAAACGCTATTTCCTAGCAAGGAAGTGTCGCATTTACATTCATTTGATGCGTATGCGAGGTATACATAACACTCCATAATGAATATTATATCTTATCATGAATCATGGAAATGAGATGCGATATCGCGTTTTAAGAAGCATTAGAACTCCATTGCTTCGATACGTAGACGTCTGCAAACGCCATTTACTAGCAAGGAAGAGTCGCACTTACTTTCTTTTGAAGTGAATACGAGGTATACATAACACTGCACATTGAATATTATATCTTATCATGAAACATAGAAATGAGATGCGATTTCGCGTTTTTAGTAGCATTAGAACTCTAATGCTACGATACGTAGACACCTGCCAGCGCTATTTCCTAGAAAGGAAGTGTCGCATTGACATTCTTATGAAGTGAATACCAGGAATACATAATACTCCACAATGAATATTATATCTTATCATGAAACATAGAAATGAGATGCGACATCGCGTTTAAAGAAGCACTAGAAGTCTAATGCTGCGATACGTAGACATCTGCAAACGCTATTTCCTAGCAAGGAAGTGTCGCATTTACATTCATTTGAAGTGTATGCGAGGAACACATAATACTTCGTAATGAATATTATATCTTAACATGAAACATTGAATTGAGATGCGATATCGCGTTTTAAAAAGCACTAGAACTCTATTCCTTCGATACGTAGACATCTACAAACGCTATTTCCTAGCAAGGAAGTGACGCATTTACATTCATTTGAAGTGTATGCGAGGTATAACTGACAATTCGCAATGAATATTTTATCTTATCATGAACATAGAAATGAGATGCGATATCGCTTTTTACGAAGCATTAGAACTCTATTGCTACGATACGTAGGCATCTGGAAACGCTATTCAATAGCAAGGTAGTGTCGCATTTACATTCCATTGAAGTGAATACGAGGTATACATAACAATCCACAATGAATTTTATACCATATAACGAAACATAGAAATGAATTTCGATATCGCGGTTTAAGAAGCATTAGAATTACATTGCTACGATACGTTGACACCTGCAAACGCTATTTCCTAGCAAGAATGTGTCGCATTTACATTCTTTTGAAGTGAATACGAGGTATACATGACACTTCGCAATGAATATTATCTCTTATCAGGAATCATAGAAGTGAGTTGCGATATCACGATTTAAGAAGCATTAGAACTCTGTTGCTTCGATACGTAGACATCTGCGAACGCTATTTCCTAGCAAGGAAGTGTCGCATTTACTTTCTTTTTTAGTGTATGTGAGATATAAATGACACTTCGCAATGAATATTATATCTTATAATGAAGCATAGAAATGAGTGCGATCTCTCGTTTTAAGAAGCATTAGAAATCTGTGGCTTCGATACGTAGACATCTGCCATCACTATATCCTAGCAGGGAAGTGTCGCATTTGCATTCATTTGAAGTGAATACGAGGAATACGTGAAACTTCGAAATCAATATTATATCTTATCATGAAACATAGAAATGAGATGCGATATCCCATTTCAAGAAGCATTAGAACTATATTGCTTCGATACGTAGACATCTGCAACCGCTATTTCCTAGCAAGGAAGTGTCGCATTTACATTCATTTAAAGTGTATGCGAGGTATACATAACACTTCGCAATGAATATTATATGTTGTCATGAAACATAGAAGTGAGATGCGATATCTCGTTTTAAGAAGCATAATAACATGCTTGCTACGATACGTAGACATCCGCAAACGCTACTTCCTAGGAAGGAGGTGCCGCATTTACATTCATTTGAAGTGAATACGAGGAATACGTGAAACTTCGCAATGAATATTATATCTTATCATGAAACATAGGAATGAGATGCGGTATCTCGTTTTAAGATGCAATAGAAATCTAATGCTACGATACGCAGAAATCTGCAAACGCTATTTCCTAGGAACGAAGTGTCGCATTTATATTCCTTTGAAGTTAATGCGAGGTATACATAACACTTCGCAATGAATATTATATCTTATCATGAAACATAGAAATGGGATGCGATATTGCGATTTAAGAATCATTAGAAATCTATTGCTTCGATACGTAGACATCTGCAAACGCTATTTCCAAGCAAGGAAGTGTCGCATGTACATTCTCTTGAAGAGAATCCGAAGTATGCATGACACTCCGCAATGAATATTGTATCGAACCATAAAACATAGAAATGACATTCGATATCTCGTTTTAAGAAGCATTAGAATTCTATTGCTACGATACGTAAAAATCTGCAAACGCTATTTCTTAGCAAGGAAGTGTCGTATTTACATTCTTTTTAAGTGAATACGGGGTATACATAACAATGTACAATGATTATTATATCTTATCATGAAACATAGAAATGAGATGCGATATGACGATTTAAGAAGCATTAGAACATCATTGCTTCGATACGTACACATCTGCAAACGCAATTTTCTAGCAAGGAAGTGTCAAATTTACATTCTTTTGAATTGAATACGAGGTATACATAACACTCCACAATGAATATTATATCTTATCATGAAACATAGAAATGGGATGCGATATTGCGATTTAAGAATCATTAGAAATCTATTGCTTCGATACCTAGACATCTGCAAACGCTATTTCCTAGCAGGGAAGTGTCGCATTTACATTCATTTGAAGTGAATACGAGGAATACATGAATCTTCGCAATGAATATTACATCTTATCATGAAACATAGAAATGTGACGTGAGAGCGCGTTTTAAGAAGCATTAGAACTCTATTGCCTCGATACGTAGACATCTGCAAACGCTATTTCCGAGCAAGGATGTGTCGCATTTACATTCATTTGAAGTGAAGACGAGGAATACGTGGTACTTCGCAATGAATAGTATATCTTACCATGAAACATAGGAATGAGATGCGATATCTCGTTTTAAGAAATATTAGAATTCCTTTGCTTCGATACGTAGACATCTGCAAACGTTATTTCCTAGCAAGGAAGTGTCGCATTTACATTCTTCTGATGTGAATACAAGGTATACATGACACGTCGCAATTAATATTATACCTTATCATGAAACATAGAAATGAGATGCGATATCCCGTTTCAAGAAGCATTAGAAATCTATTGCTTCGATACGTAGAAATCTGCAATAGCTACTTCCTAGCAAGGAAGTGTCGCATTTACATTCATTTGAAGTGTATGCGAGGTATACAAAACACTTCGCAATGAATATTATATGTTATCATGAAACATAGAAATGAGATGCGATATCTCATCATAAGAAGCATTATAACACAATTGCTACGCTACGTAGACATCTGCAAACGCTATTTCCTAGCAAGGAAGTGTCGCATTTACATTCATTTGAAGTGAATACGTGGAATACATGAATCTTCGCAATGAATATTATATCTTATCATGAAACACATAAATGTGATGTGATATCGTGTTTTAAGAAGCATTAGAACTCTATTGCCACGATACTTAGACATTTGCAGACGCTGTTTCCTAGCAAGGAAGTGTCGCATTTACATTCTTCTGAAGTGTATGCGAGGTATAAGTGATTCTTCGCAATGAATACTATATCTTATCTTGTAACATAGAAACGAGATGTGACATCCCGTTTTAAGAAGCATTAGAACTCTATTGCTACGATACGTAGACATCTGCAAACGTTATTTCCTAGCAAGGAAGTGTCGCATTTACATTCTTCTGACGTGAATACAAGGTTTACATGGCACTTCGCAATTAATATTATATCTTATCATGAAATATAGAAATGAGATGCGATATCCCGTTCCAAGAAGCATTACAACTCTATTGCTTCGATACGTAGGCATCTGCAATCGCTATTTCCTAGCAAGGTAGTGTCGCATTCACATTCATTTGAAGTGTATGCGAGGTATACATAACACTTCGCAATGAATATTTTATGTTATCATGAAACATAGAAATGTGATGTGATATCGCGTTTTAAGAAGATTTAGAACTCTATTGCTACGATGCGTAGACATCTGCAGACGCTGTTTCCTAGCAAGGAAGTGTCGCATTTACATTCTTCAGAAGTGTATGCAAGGTATAAGTGATACTTCGCAATGAATACTATATCTTGTGGTGAAACATAGTAACGAGATGCGATATCCCGTTTCAAGAAGCATTAGAACTCTATTGCTTCGATACGTAGACATCTGCAAACGCTATTACCGAGCAAGGATGTGTCGCATTTACATTCATTTGAAGTGAAGACGAGGAATACGTGATACTTCGCAATGAAATGTATATCTCACCATGAAACATAGGAATGAGATGCGATATCTCGTTTTAAGAAGTATTAGAACTCTTTTGCTTCGATACGTAGACATCTACAAACGCTATTTCCAAGCAAGGAAGTGTCGCATTTACATTCATTTGTAGTATAAACGAGGAATACATAACACTTCGCAATGAATACTATATCTCATCATGAGCCATTGAAATGAGACGCGACATCTCGATTTAAGAAGCATTAGAACCATATCGCTTCGATACGTAGACATCTGCAAACGCTATTTCCTAGCAAGGAAGTGTAGCATTTACATTCTTTTGAAGTGAATACGAGGTATACATAACACTTCGCAATGAATATTATATCTCATCATGAATCATAGAAATGAGATGCGATATCGCGTTCTAAGATGCACCAGAACCCCATTGCTTCGCTACGTAGACATCTGCAGACATTACTTCCTTGCAAGCAAGTGTAGTATTTATATTCTTTTGAAGTGAATACGAGGTATACGTGTCACCTCACAATGAATATTATATCTTATCACGAAACATAGAAATGTGATGCGATATCTCGTTTTAAGAAGCATTAGAACTCTATTACTTCGATACGTAGAAATCTGGAAGCGTATTTTCCTGGAAAGGAAGTGTTGCTTTTACATTCATTTGAAGTGTAGACGAGGAATACATAACACATCGCCATGAATATTATATCTTATCATGAGACATAGAAATGAGATGCGATATCGCGTATTAAGAAGCATTAGAAATCTATTGCTTCGATACGTAGACATTTGCAAACGCTACTTCCTAGCAAGGAAGTGTCGCATTTACATTCATTTGAAGTGTATGCGAGGTATACATGACACTTCGCAATGAATAATATATCTTATAATGAAACATAGAAATGAAATGCGATATCGCGTTTTAAGGAGCATTAGAACCCTATTGCTTCGATACGTAGACATCTGTAAACGCTATTTCATAGCAAGGACGTTCATTTACATTCTTTTGAAGTGAATGCGAGGTATACATAACATTGCACAATGAATATTATATGTTATCATCAAACATCGAAATGAGATGCGATATCCCGTTTCAAGAAGCATTAGAAATTTATTGCTTCGATACCTAGACGTCTGCAAACGCTATTTCCTAGCAAGGAAGTGTCGCATTTACATTCATTTGAAGTGTATGCGATGTATACGTGACACTTCGCAATAAATATTATATCTTATCATGAAACATAGAAATGATATGCGATATTGCGTTTTGAGATGCAACAGAAATCTAATGCTACGATACGCAGAAATCTGCAAACGCTATTTCCTAGCAAGGATGTGTCGCATTTACATCCTTTTGAAGTGAATGCGAGGTATAAATAACATTGCACAATGAATATTATATATTATCATGAAACATGGAAATGAAAGGCGATATCGCGATGTAAGATGCATTAGAACTTTTTTGCTTCGATACGTAGATATCTGCAAACTCTATTTCCTAGCAAGGAAGTGTCGCATTTACATTCATTTGAAGTGTATGCGAGGTATACATAACATTGCACAATGAATATTATATATCATCATGAAACATAGAAATGAGATGCGATATCGCGATATAAGATGCATTAGAAATTTATTGCTTCGATACGTAGACATCTGCAAACTCTATTTCCTAGCAAGGAATTGTCGCATTTACATTCATTTGAAGTGAATACGAGGAATACGTGAAAACTTCGCAATGAATATTATATCTTATCATGAAACATAGAAATGTGATGTGATATCGCGTTTTAAGAAGCTTTAGAACTCTATTGCTACGATACGTAGACATCTACAAACGCTATTTCATAACAAGGACGTGTCGCATTTACATTCTTTTGAAGTGAATGCGAGGTATACATATCATTGCACAATGAATATTATATGTTATCATCAAACATCGAAATGAGATGCGATCTCGCGATATAAGAAGCATTACAACTCTATTGCTACGATACGTAGACATCTGCAAACGCTATTTCCTTGCAGGGAAGTGTCG
The DNA here is from genome assembly GCF_050948175.1 of Xylocopa sonorina. Lineage (NCBI taxonomy): Eukaryota > Metazoa > Arthropoda > Insecta > Hymenoptera > Apidae > Xylocopa > Xylocopa sonorina. Next base: position 255,648 of record NW_027490338.1, read on the forward strand.
CATTTACATTCATTTGAAGTGTATGCGAGGTATACATAACACTTCGCTATGAATATTATATGTTATCATGAAACATAGAAATGAGATGCGATATCTCGTTTTAAGAATCATTATGACACGCTTGCTACGATACGTAGACATCTGCAAACGCTATTTCCTAGCCAGAATGTTTCGCATTTACATTCATTTGATGTGTATGCGAGGTATACATAACACTTCGCAATGAATATTACATCTTAAGATGAGACATAGAAATGAGATGCGATATCTCGTTTTAGGAAGCATTAGAACTCTATTGCTTCGATAAGTAGAATTCTGCCACCGGTACTTCCTAGCAAGGAAGTGTCGCATTTACATTCATTTGAAGTGTATGCGTGGTATACATGACACTTCGCAATTAATATTATATCTTATCATGAAACATAAAAATGCGATGTGATATGGCGATTTAAGAAGCATTAGAACTCTATTGCTTCGATACGTAGACATCTGCAAACGCTATTTCCAAGAGAGGAAGTGTCGCATTTACATTCATTTGAAATGTATCCGAGGTATACATGACACTTCGCAATTAATATTATATCTTATCATGAAACATAAAAATGAGATGTGATATGGCGATTTAAGAAGCATTAGAACTCTATTGCTTCGATACGTAGACATCTGCAAACGCTATTTCCAAGAGAGGAAGTGTCGCATTTACATTCATTTGAAGTGTATCCGAGGTATACATGACACTTCGCAATTAATATTATATCTTATCATGAAACATAAAAATGAGATGTGATATGGCGATTTAAGAAGCATTAGAACTCTATTGCTTCGATATGTAGACATCTGCAAACGCTATTTCCTAGCAAGGAGGTGTCGCATTTACCTTCATTTGTAGTGTATGCGAGGTATACATGACACTTCGCAATGAATACTATATCCTTTCATGAAACATAGAAATGAGGAGCGATACCGCGAGTTAAGAAGCACTAGAACACTATTGCTACGATACGTAGACATCTGCAAACACTCTTTCCTAGCAAGGGAGTATCGAATTTACATTCTTTTGAAGTGAATACGAGGTTATAATAACACTCCACCATGAATATTATATCTTGTCATGTAACATAGAAATGAGATGCGATATGGCGATTTAAGAAGCAGTAGATCTGTATTGCTTCGATACGTAGACATCTGCCAACGCTATTTCCTAGCAAGGAAGTGTCGCATTTACATTCATTTGAAGCGAATACGAGGAATACATGAAACTTCGCAATGAATATTATATCTTATCATGAAGCATAGAAATGAGATGCGATATCCCGCTTCAAGAACCATTAGAACTCTATTGCTTCGATACGTAGACGTCTGCAAACGCTATTTCCTAGCAAGGAAGTGTAGCATTTACATTCATTTGAAGTGTATGCGATGTATACGTGACACTTCGCAATAAATATTATATCTTATCATGAAACATAGAAATGATATGCGATATTGCGTTTTGAGATGCAATAGAAATCTAATGCTACGATACGCAGAAATCTGCAAACGCTAATTCCTAGCAAGGAAGTGTCGCATTTACATTCTTTTGAAGTGAATGCGAGGTATAAATAACATTGCACAATGAATATTATATATTATCATGAAACATGGAAATGAAATGCGATATCGCGATGTAAGATGCATTAGACCTTTTTTGCTTCGATACGTAGATATCTGCAAACTCTATTTCCTAGCAAGGAAGTGTCGCATTTACATTCATTTGAAGTGTATGCGAGGTATATATAACATTGCACAATGAATATTATATATCATCATGAAACATAGAAATGAGATGCGATATCGCGATATAAGATGCATTAGAACTTTATTGCTTCGATACGTAGACATCTGCAAACTCTATTTCCTAGCAAGGAAGTGTCGCATTTACATTCATTTGAAGTGTATGCGAGGTATATATAACATTGCACAATGAATATTATATATCATCATAACATAGAAATGAGATGCGATCTCGCGATATAAGAAGCATTAGAACTCTATTGCTACGATACCTAGACATCTGCAAACGCTATTTCCTAGCAAGGAATTGTCGCAATTACATTCATTTGAAGTGTATGCGATGTATACGTGACACTTCGCAATAAATATTATATCTTGTCATGAAACATAGAAATGTGATGTGATATCGCATTTTAAGAAGCATTAGAACTCTATTGCTACGATACGTAGACATCTGCAAACGTTATTTCCTAGCAAGGAAGTGTCGCATTTACATTCATTTGAAGACAATACGAGGTATACATGACACTTCGCAATGAATATTATATCTTATCATGAAGCATAGAAATTGGATGCGATATCCCGTTTCAAGAAGCATTAGAACTCTATTGCTACGATACGTATACTTCTGCAAACGCTATTTCCTAGCAAGGAAGTGTCGCAATTACATTCATTTGAAGTGTATGCGAGGTATACGTGATACTTCGCAATGAATAATATATCTTACCATGAAACATAGGAATGGTATGCGATATCTCATTTTAGGAAGCTTTAGAACTCGTTTCCTTCGATACGTAGACATCTGCAAACGCTATATCCTAGCAAGGAAGTGTCGCATTTACATTCATTTGAAGTGTATGCGATGTATACGTGACACTTCGCAATAAATATTATATCTTGTCATGAAACATAGAAATGTGATGTGATATCGCGTTTTAAGAAGCTTTAGAACTCTATTGCTACGATACGTAGACATCTACAAACGCTATTTCATAGCAAGGACGTGTCGCATTTACATTCATCTGAAGTGTATGCGAGGAATACATAACACTTCGCAATGAATATTACATGTTATCATGAAACATGGAAATGAGATGCGATATCTCGTTATGAGAAGCAATATAACACGATTGCTACGATACGTAGACATCTGCAAACGCTATTTCCTAGCATGGAAGTGTCGCATTTACATTCATTTGATGTGAATAAGAGGAATACATGAAACTTCGCAATGAATATTATACCTTACATGAAACATATAAATGTGATGTGATATCGCATTTTAAGAAGCATTAGAACTCTATTGCTACGATACGTAGACATCTGCAAACGTTATTTCCTAGCAAGGAAGTGTCGCATTTACATTCATTTGAAGACAATACGAGGTATACATGACACTTCGCAATGAATATTATATCTTATCATGAAGCATAGAAATGAGATGCGATATCCCGTTTCAAGAAGCATTAGAACTCTATTGCTACGATACGTATACTTCTGCAAACGCTATTTCCTAGCAAGGAAGTGTCGCATTTACATTCTTTTGAAGTGAATACGAGGGATACATGACTCTTCGCAATGAATATTATATCTTATCATGAAACAAAGAAATGAGCTGCGATATCGCGTTTTAAGAAGCATTATAACTCTATTGTTTCGGTACGTAGACCTCTGACATCGCTATATCCTAGCAAGGAAGTGTCGCATTTACATTCTTTTGAAGTTAATACGAGGTATACATGACACTTCGCAAAGGATATTATATCTTATCATGAAACATAGAAATGAGATGCTAAATGGCTATTTAAGAAGCATTAGAACTCTATTGCTTCGATACGTAGGCATCTGCAAACGGTACTTCCTAGCAAAGAAATGTCGCATTTAAATTCATTTGAAGTGTATGCGAGGTATACAAGACACTTCGCAATGAATATTATGTCTTATCATGAAACATAGAAATGAGATGCTATATCGCGATTTAAGAAGCATTAGAACTCTAATGCTACGGTACGTAGACATCTGTAAACGCTATTTCCTAGCAAGAAAGTGTCGCATTTACATTCATTTGAAGTGTATACGTGGTATACATGCCACTACGCAATGAATATTATATCGTATCATGAATCATAGAAATGATAAGCGATATCGCGATTTAGGAAGCGTTAGAACTCTATTGCATTGATACGTAGACATCCGCAAACGCTACTTCCTAGCAAGGAAGTGTCGCATTTACATTCTTTTGAAGTGAAAACGAGGTATACATGACACTCCGCAATGAATATTATATCTTATTATGAAACATACTAATGAAATGCGATATCGCGTTTTAAGAAGCATTAGAACTCTATTGCTACGATACGTATACATATGGAGACCCTATTTCCTAGCAAGGAAGTGTCGCATTTACATTCTTCTGAACTGAATACGAGGTATTCTTAACACTCCACAATGAAAATTATATCTTATCATGAAACCAAGAAATGAGGATCGACTTCGCGTTTTAAGAAGCATTAGAACTCCTTTGCTACGATACGTAGACATCTGCAAAAGCAATTTCCTAGCAAGGAAGTGTGGCATTTACATTCATTTGAAGTGTATACGAGATATACATAACACTCCACGATGAATATTATACCTTATCACGAAACATAGAAATTAGATGCTATATCGCGATTTAAGAAGCATTAGAACTCTATTGCTACGATACGTAGGCATCTGCAAACGCTATTTCGTAGCATGCAAGTGTCGTAAATACATTCTTTTGGATTGAATACGAGGTAAACATGACACTTCGCAATGAATATTATAACTTATCATGAAACACAGAAATGAGATGCGATATGGCGATTTAAGAAGCATTAGAACTCTATTGCTTCGATACGTAGATATCTACCAACGCTATTTCCTAGCAATGAAGTGTCGCATTTAAATTCATTCGAAGTGTATGCGAGGTATACAAGACACTTCGCAATGAATATTATATCTTATCATGCAACATAGAAATGATATGCGATATCGCGATTTAGGAAGCGTTAGAGCTCTATTTCATCGATACGTAGACATCTGCAAACGCTACTTCTTAGCAAGGAAGTATCGCATTTACATTCTTTTAAAGTGAAAACGAGGTATACATGTCACTCCGCAATGAATATTATATCTTATCATGAAACAAAGAAATGAGCTGCGACATCTCGTTTTAAGAAGCATTAGAAACATATTTTTTCGATACGTAGACATCTGGAAACGCTTTTTCCTACAAGGAAGTGTCGCATTTACATTCTTTTGAAGTGAATACGAGGTATACATGACACTCCGCAATGAATATTACATATTATTATGAAACATAGAAATGAAATGCGATATCGCGTTTTAAGAAGCATTAGAACTCTATTGCTACGATACGTAGACATCTGCAAAAGCAATTTCCATGCAAGAAAGTGTCGCTTTTACAATCTATTGAAGTGAATACGAGGTATACATAACACTCCACAATGAATATTATATCTTATCATGAAACCAAGAAATGAGGATCGATTTCGCGTTTTAAGAAGCATTAGAACTCCTTTGCTACGATACGTAAACATCTGCAAAAGCAATTCCCAAGCAAGGAAGTGTCGCATTTACAATCTTTTGAAGTGAATACGAGCTATACATAACACTACACAATGAATATTATATCTTATCATGAAACATAGGAATAAGATGCTATATGGCGATTTAAGACGCATTAGAACTCTATTGCTTCGATACGTAGGCATCTGCAAACGCTACTTCCTAGCAAAGAAGTGTCGCATTTAAATTCATTTGAAGTGTATGCGAGGTATACAAGACACTTCGCAATGAATATTATGTCTCATCATGAAACATAGAAATGAGATGCAATATCGCGATTTAAGAAGCATTAGAACTCTAATGCTACGGTACGTAGACATCTGTAAACGATATTTCCTAGCAAGAAAGTGTCGCATTTACATTCATTTGAAGTGTATGCGTGGTATACATGCCACTACGCAATGAATATTATATCTTATCATGAATCATAGAAATGATAAGCGATATCGCGATTTAAGAAGCGTTAGAACTCTATTGCATTGATACGTAGACATCTGCAAACGCTACTTCCTAGCAAGGAAGTGTCGCATTTACATTCTTTTGAAGTGAAAACGAGGTATACATGACACTCCGCAATGAATATTATATCATATTATGAAACATACAAATGAAATGCGATATCGCGTTTTAAGAAGCATTAGAACTCTATTTCGTCGATACGTAGACATCTGCAAACGCTACTTCTTAGCAAGGAAGTATCGCATTTACATTCTTTTAAAGTGAAAACGAGGTATACATGACACTCCGCAATGAATATTATATCTTATCATGAAACAAAGAAATGAGCTGCGATATCGCGTTTTAAGAAGCATTATAACTCTATTGTTTCGGTACGTAGATATCTGACATCGCTATATCCAAGCAAGGAAGTGTCGCATTTACAATCTTTTGAAGTGAATACGAGGTATACATAACACTCCACAATGAATATTATATCTTATCATGAAACATAGAAATGAGATGCTATATGGCGATTTAAGAAGCATTAGAACTCTATTGCTTCGATACGTAGGCATCTGCAAACGCTACTTCCTAGCAAAGAAGTGTCGCATTTAAATTCATTTGAAGTGTATGCGAGGTATACAAGACACTTCGCAATGAATATTATGTCTCATCATGAAACATAGAAATGAGATGCAATATCGCGATTTAAGAAGCATTAGAACTCTAATGCTACGGTACGTAGACATCTGTAAACGATATTTCCTAGCAAGAAAGTGTCGCATTTACATTCATTTGAAGTGTATGCGTGGTATACATGCCACTACGCAATGAATATTATATCTTATCATGAATCATAGAATTGATAAGCGATATCGCGATTTAAGAAGCGTTAGAACTCTGTTGCATTGATACGTAGATATCTGCAAACGCTACTTCCTAGCAAGGAAGTGTCGCATTTACATTCTTTTGAAGTGAAAACGAGGTATACATGACACTCCGCAATGAATATTATATCATATTATGAAACATACAAACGAAATGCGATATCGCGTTTTAAGAAGCATTAGAACTCTATTTCGTCGATACGTAGACATCTGCAAACGCTACTTCTTAGCAAGGAAGTATCGCATTTACATTCTTTTAAAGTGAAAACGAGGTATACATGACACTCCGCAATGAATATTATATCTTATCATGAAACAAAGAAATGAGGATCGATTTCGCGTTTTAAGAAGCATTGGAACTCCTTTGCTACGATACATAGACATCTGCAAAAGCAATTTCCTAGCAAGGAAGTGTGGCATTTACATTCATTTGTAGTGTATACGAGATATACATAACACTCCACGATGAATATTATACCTTATCACGAAACATAGAAATTAAATGCTATATCGCGATTTAAGAAGCATTAGAACTCTATTGCTACGATACGTAGGCATCTGCAAACGCTATTTCGTAGCATGCAAGTGTCGTAAATACATTCTTTTGGATTGAATACGAGGTAAACATGACACTTCGCAATGAATATTATAACTTATCATGAAACACAGAAATGAGATGCGATATGGCGATTTAAGAAGCATTAGAACTCTATTGCTTCGATACGTAGACATCTACCAACGCTATTTCCTAGCAATGAAGTGTCGCATTTAAATTCATTTGAAGTGTATGCGAGGTATACAAGACACTTCGCAATGAATATTATATCTTATCATGCAACATAGAAATGATATGCGATATCGCGATTTAGGAAGCGTTAGAACTCTATTGCTACGATACGTAGGCATCAGCAAACGCTATTTCGTAGCATGCAAGTGTCGTAAATACATTCTTTTGGATTGAATACGAGGTAAACATGACACTTCGCAATGAATATTATAACTTATCATGAAACACAGAAATGAGATGCGATATGGCGATTTAAGAAGCATTAGAACTCTATTGCTTCGATACGTAGACATCTACCAACGCTATTTCCTAGCAATGAAGTGTCGCATTTAAATTCATTTGAAGTGTATGCGAGGTATACAAGACACTTCGCAATGAATATTATATCTTATCATGCAACATAGAAATGATATGCGATATAGCGATTTAGGAAGCGTTAGAACTCTATTTCATCGATACGTATACATCTGCAAACGCTACTTCTTAGCAAGGAAGTATCGCATTTACATTCTTTTAAAGTGAAAACGAGGTATACATGACACTCCACGATGAATATTATACCTTATCACGAAACATAGAAATTAGATGCTATATCGCGATTTAAGAAGCATTAGAACTCTATTGCTACGATACGTAGGCATATGCAAACGCTATTTCGTAGCATGCAAGTGTCGTAAATACATTCTTTTGGATTGAATACGAGGTAAACATGACACTTCGCAATGAATATTATAACTTATCATGAAACACAGAAATTAGATGCTATATCGCGATTTAAGAAGCATTAGAAATCTATTGTTTCGGTACGTAGACATCTGACATCGCTATATCCTAGCAAGGAAGTGTCGCATTTACATTCTTTTGAAGTTAATACGAGGTATACATGACACTTCGCAAAGGATATTATATCTTATCATGAAACATAGAAATGAGATGCGCTGTGGCGTTTTAAGAAGCATTTGAAATCTATTGCGACGATACGCAGATAACTACAAACGCTATTTCCTAGCAAGGAAGTGTCGCATTTACATTCATTTGAAGTGAATACGAGGTATACATGACACTTCGCAATGAATATTATACCTTATTAGGAAACATAGAAATGAAAAGCGATATAGCGATTTAAGAAGCAATAGAACTCTATTGCTTCGATACGGAGACATCTGCAAACGCTATTTCCTAGCAAGGAAGTGTCGCTTTTATATACTTTTGAAGCGAATGCGAGGTATACATTTCATTGCACAATGAATATTATATCTAACCGTGAAACATAGAAATGAGATGCGATATCGCGTTTTGAGGAGCATTAGAACTCTATTGCTACGATACGTAGACATCTGCAAACGCTATTTCCTAGCAAGGAAGTTTCGCAATTACATTCATTTGAAGTGTGTGCGATGTATACGTGACACTTCGCAATATATATTATATCTTATCATGAAACATAGAAATGAGATGCGATATCGCGTTTTGAGATGCAATAGAAATCTAATACTACGATACGCAGATATCTGCAAACGCTATTTCCTAGCAAGGAAGTGTTGCATTTGCATTCTTTTGAGGTGAATACGAGGTATACATAACACTCCACAATGAATATTATACCTTATCGTGAAACATATATTTGAGATGCGATCTCGCGATATAAGAAGCATTAGAACTCTATTGCTACGATACCTAGACATCTGCAAACGCTATTTCCAAGCAAGGAATTGTCGCAATTACATTCATTTGAAGTGTATGCGAGGTATACGTGATACTTCGCAATGAATAATATATCTTACCATGAAACATAGGAATGGGATGCGATATCTCATTTTAAGAAGCTTTAGAACTCGTTTCCTTCGATACGTAGACATCTGCAAACGCTATATCCTAGCAAGGAAGTGTCGCATTTACATTCATTTGAGGTATATGCGATGTATACGTGACACTTCGCAATAAATATTATATCTTGTCATGAAACATAGAAATGTGACGTGATATCGCGTTTTAAGAAGCTTTAGAACTCTATTGCTACGATGCGTAGACATCTGCAGACGCTGTTTCCTAGCGAGGAAGTGTCGCATTTACATTCTTCTGACGTGAATACAAGGTATACATGTAACTTCGCAATGAATATTATATTTTATCATGAAACATAGAAATGAGATGCGATATCACGTTTGGAGAAGCATTAATTCTGATTGCTACGATACGTAAACTACTGCAAACGCTATATTCTAGCAAGGAAGTGTCGCATTTACATTCTTTTGAATCGAATACGTGTGTATTCCTGACACTTCGCAATGAATATTATATCCTGTCACGAAACTTAGAAATGAGATGCGACATCTCGTTTTACGAAGCATTAGAACTGTATTTTTTCGATACGTAGACATGTGGAAACACTATTTCCTAGAAAGGAAGTGTCGCATTTACATTCTTTTGAAGTGAATACGAGGTATTCATGACACTTAGCAATGCATATTATATCTTATCTTGAAACATAGAAATGAGATGCGACGTCTCGTTTTAAGATGCATTAGAACTCTATTGCTTCGATACGGAGACATCTGCAAACGCTATTTCCTGGCAAGTATGTGTCGCATTTACATTCTTTTGTGGTGAATGCGATGTAGATATTACACTGCACAATGAATATTATATCTTATAATGAAACATAGTAATGAGATGCGATATCTCGTCTTAAGAAGCATTAGAACCTAACTGTTACGATACGGAGACATCTGCAAACGCTATTTCCTAGCCAGGAAGTGTCGCATATACATTCATCTGAAGTGATTACGAGGTATACATAACACTGCACAATGAATATTATATCTTATCATGAAACATAGAAATGAGATGCAATATCCCGTTTAAAGTAGCATTAGAACTCTATTGCTCCGATACATAGACATCTGCAAATGCTATTTCCTAGGAAGGAAGTGTCGCATTTACATTCATTTGAAGTGTATGTGAGGTATAAGTGACACTTCGCAGTGAATATTATATCTTATCATGAAACATAGAAATGAGATGCGATATCGCGTTTTGAGAAGCATTAGAACCTAACTGTTACGATAGGTACACATCTGCAAACGCTATTTCCTAGGAAGGAAGTGTCGCATTTACATTCTTTTGAAGTGAATACGAGGTATACATGACACTTCGCAATGGATATTATCTATTATCACGAAACTTAGTAATGAGATGCGACATCTCGTTTGGGAAGCATTAGAACTGCATTGTTTCGATACGTAGACATCTGGAAACGCTATTTCCTAGCAATGAAGTGTCACATTTACATTCATTTCAAGGGTATGCGATGTATAAGTGTAAGTACAAGTATAAGTATAAGTAACTTGTTCTAAGAAGCTTTGGAACTCTATTCCTACGGTGCGTAGACATCTGCAAACGCAGTTTAATAGCAGGGAAGAGTCGCATTTACATTCTCTTGATGTGATTACGAAGTATACATGACACTTCACAATGAATATTAAATGTTATCATGAAACATAGAAATGAGATGCTATATCGCGTTTTAAGAAGCATTAGAACACTATTTCTGCGATACGTAGACATCTGCAAACGCTATTACCTAGCAATGAAGTGTAGCATTTACATTCTTTTTAAGTGAATACGAGGTATACATGACACTTCGCACTGATTATTTTATCTTACCATGAAACATAGAAAGGAGATGCGATATTGCGTTTTACGAAACATTAGAACTCTATTGCTACTACACGTAGGCTTCTGCAAACGCTATTTCCTAGGCAGGAAGTGTTGCATTTACATTCATTTGAAGTTCATGCGAGGTATACATGACACTTCGCAATGAATATTGTATCTTATCATGAAACATAGAAATGAGATGCGATATCGCGTTTTACGAAGCATTAGAACTCTATTATTTCGATACGTAGACATCTGGAAACGCCATTTTCTAGCAAGGAAGAGTCGCATTTACATTCATTTGAAGTGAATACGAGGTATACATAACGCTCCACAGTGAATATTATATCTTATCATGAAACATAGAAATGAGATGCGATATCGCGATTTAAGAAGCATTAGAACTCTATTGCTTCGATACGTAGACATCGGCAAACGCTATCTCCTAGCAAGGAAGTGTCATATTTAGATTCTCTTGCGGTGAATACAAGGTATACATAACACTCCATAATGAATATTATATCATATCATGAAACATAGAAATGAGATGTGACATCGTGTTTTGAGGAGCATTAGAACCCTTATGCTACGAAACGTAGACATGTGCAAATGCTATTTCCTAGCAAGGAAGTGCCGCATTTACATTCCTTTGAAGTGAATACGAGGTATACATAACACTCTACAATGAATATTATATCTTATCATGAAACATAGGAATATCGGGAAGGATCGATATCGCGTTTTAAGGAGCACTAGAGCTCTATTGCTACGATACGTAGACATCAGCAAACGCCATTTTCTAGCAAGGAAGAGTCGCATTTACATTCATTTGAAGTGAATACGAGGTATACATAACACTGCACAATGAGTATTATATCTTATCATGAAACATAGAAATGAGATGCGATATCGCGTTTTAAGAAGCATTATAACTCTATTGTTTCGGTACGTAGATATCTGACGTCGCTATATCCAAGCAAGGAAGTGTCGCATTTACAATCTTTTGAAGTGAATACGAGGTATACATAACACTCCACAATGAATATTATATCTTATCATGAAACATAGAAATGAGATGCTATATGGCGATTTAAGAAGCATTAGAACTCTATTGCTTCGATACGTAGGCATCTGCAAACGCTACTTCCTAGCAAAGAAGTGTCGCATTTAAATTCATTTGAAGTGTATGCGAGGTATACAAGACACTTCGCAATGAATATTATGTCTCATCATGAAACATAGAAATGAGATGCAATATCGCGATTTAAGAAGCATTAGAACTCTAATGCTACGGTACGTAGACATCTGTAAACGATATTTCCTAGCAAGAAAGTGTCGCATTTACATTCATTTGAAGTGTATGCGTGGTATACATGCCACTACGCAATGAATATTATATCTTATCATGAATCATAGAAATGATAAGCGATATCGCGATTTAAGAAGCGTTAGAACTCTGTTGCATTGATACGTAGACATCTGCAAACGCTACTTCCTAGCAAGGAAGTGTCGCATTTACATTCTTTTGAAGTGAAAACGAGGTATACATGACACTCCGCAATGAATATTATATCATATTATGAAACATACAAACGAAATGCGATATCGCGTTTTAAGAAGCATTAGAACTCTATTTCGTCGATACGTAGACATCTGCAAACGCTACTTCTTAGCAAGGAAGTATCGCATTTACATTCTTTTAAAGTGAAAACGAGGTATACATGACACTCCGCAATGAATATTATATCTTATCATGAAACAAAGAAATGAGGATCGATTTCGCGTTTTAAGAAGCATTGGAACTCCTTTGCTACGATACATAGACATCTGCAAAAGCAATTTCCTAGCAAGGAAGTGTGGCATTTACATTCATTTGAAGTGTATACGAGATATACATAACACTCCACGATGAATATTATACCTTATCACGAAACACAGAAATTAAATGCTATATCGCGATTTAAGAAGCATTAGAACTCTATTGCTACGATACGTAGGCATCTGCAAACGCTATTTCGTAGCATGCAAGTGTCGTAAATACATTCTTTTGGATTGAATACGAGGTAAACATGACACTTCGCAATGAATATTATAACTTATCATGAAACACAGAAATGATATGCGATATCGCGATTTAGGAAGCGTTAGAACTCTATTGCTACGATACGTAGGCATCAGCAAACGCTATTTCGTAGCATGCAAGTGTCGTAAATACATTCTTTTGGATTGAATACGAGGTAAACATGACACTTCGCAATGAATTTTATAACTTATCATGAAACACAGAAATGAGATGCGATATGGCGATTTAAGAAGCATTAGAACTCTATTGCTTCGATACGTAGACATCTACCAACGCTATTTCCTAGCAATGAAGTGTCGCATTTAAATTCATTTGAAGTGTATGCGAGGTATACAAGACACTTCGCAATGAATATTATATCTTATCATGCAACATAGAAATGATATGCGATATAGCGATTTAGGAAGCGTTAGAACTCTATTTCATCGATACGTAGACATCTGCAAACGCTACTTCTTAGCAAGGAAGTATCGCATTTACATTCTTTTAAAGTGAAAACGAGGTATACATGACACTCCACGATGAATATTATACCTTATCACGAAACATAGAAATTAGATGCTATATCGCGATTTAAGAAGCATTAGAACTCTATTGCTACGATACGTAGGCATATGCAAACGCTATTTCGTAGCATGCAAGTGTCGTAAATACATTCTTTTGGATTGAATACGAGGTAAACATGACACTTCGCAATGAATATTATAACTTATCATGAAACACAGAAATTAGATGCTATATCGCGATTTAAGAAGCATTAGAAATCTATTGTTTCGGTACGTAGACATCTGACATCGCTATATCCTAGCAAGGAAGTGTCGCATTTACATTCTTTTGAAGTTAATACGAGGTATACATGACACTTCGCAAAGGATATTATATCTTATCATGAAACATAGAAATGAGATGCGCTGTGGCGTTTTAAGAAGCATTTGAAATCTATTGCGACGATACGCAGATAACTACAAACGCTATTTCCTAGCAAGGAAGTGTCGCATTTACATTCATTTGAAGTGAATACGAGGTATACATGACACTTCGCAATGAATATTATACCTTATTAGGGAACATAGAAATGAAAAGCGATATAGCGATTTAAGAAGCAATAGAACTCTATTGCTTCGATACGGAGACATCTGCAAACGCTATTTCCTAGCAAGGAAGTGTCGCTTTTATATACTTTTGAAGCGAATGCGAGGTATACATTACATTGCACAATGAATATTATATCTAACCGTGAAACATAGAAATGAGATGCGATATCGCGTTTTGAGGAGCATTAGAACTCTATTGCTACGATACGTAGACATCTGCAAACGCTATTTCCTAGCAAGGAAGTTTCGCAATTACATTCATTTGAAGTGTGTGCGATGTATACGTGACACTTCGCAATATATATTATATCTTATCATGAAACATAGAAATGAGATGCGATATCGCGTTTTGAGATGCAATAGAAATCTAATACTACGATACGCAGATATCTGCAAACGCTATTTCCTAGCAAGGAAGTGTTGCATTTGCATTCTTTTGAGGTGAATACGAGGTATACATAACACTCCACAATGAATATTATACCTTATCGTGAAACATATATTTGAGATGCGATCTCGCGATATAAGAAGCATTAGAACTCTATTGCTACGATACCTAGACATCTGCAAACGCTATTTCCAAGCAAGGAATTGTCGCAATTACATTCATTTGAAGTGTATGCGAGGTATACGTGATACTTCGCAATGAATAATATATCTTACCATGAAACATAGGAATGGGATGCGATATCTCATTTTAAGAAGCTTTAGAACTCGTTTCCTTCGATACGTAGACATCTGCAAACGCTATATCCTAGCAAGGAAGTGTCGCATTTACATTCATTTGAGGTATATGCGATGTATACGTGACACTTCGCAATAAATATTATATCTTGTCATGAAACATAGAAATGTGACGTGATATCGCGTTTTAAGAAGCTTTAGAACTCTATTGCTACGATGCGTAGACATCTGCAGACGCTGTTTCCTAGCGAGGAAGTGTCGCATTTACATTCTTCTGACGTGAATACAAGGTATACATGTAACTTCGCAATGAATATTATATTTTATCATGAAACATAGAAATGAGATGCGATATCACGTTTGGAGAAGCATTAGTTCTGATTGCTACGATACGTAAACTACTGCAAACGCTATATTCTAGCAAGGAAGTGTCGCATTTACATTCTTTTGAATCGAATACGTGTGTATTCCTGACACTTCGCAATGAATATTATATCCTGTCACGAAACTTAGAAATGAGATGCGACATCTCGTTTTACGAAGCATTAGAACTGTATTTTTTCGATACGTAGACATGTGGAAACACTATTTCCTAGAAAGGAAGTGTCACATTTACATTCTTTTGAAGTGAATACGAGGTATTCATGACACTTAGCAATGCATATTATATCTTATCGTGAAACATACAAATGAGATGCGACATCTCGTTTTAAGAAGCACTAGAACTCTATTGCTTCGATACGGAGACATCTGCAAACGCTATTTCCTGGCAAGGAAGTGTCGCATTTACATTCTTTTGAAGTGAATACGAGGTGTACATGTTACTTCGCATTGAATATTATATCTTATCTTGAAACATAGAAATGAGATGCGACGTCTCGTTTTAAGATGCATTAGAACTCTATTGCTTCGATACGGAGACATCTGCAAACGCTATTTCCTGGCAAGTATGTGTCGCATTTACATTCTTTTGTGGTGAATGCGATGTAGATATTACACTGCACAATGAATATTATATCTTATAATGAAACATAGTAATGAGATGCGATATCTCGTCTTAAGAAGCATTAGAACCTAACTGTTACGATACGGAGACATCTGCAAACGCTATTTCCTAGCCAGGAAGTGTCGCATATACATTCATCTGAAGTGATTACGAGGTATACATAACACTGCACAATGAATATTATATCTTATCATGAAACATAGAAATGAGATGCAATATCCCGTTTAAAGTAGCATTAGAACTCTATTGCTCCGATACATAGACATCTGCAAATGCTATTTCCTAGGAAGGAAGTGTCGCATTTACATTCATTTGAAGTGTATGTGAGGTATAAGTGACACTTCGCAGTGAATATTATATCTTATCATGAAACATAGAAATGAGATGCGATATCGCGTTTTGAGAAGCATTAGAACCTAACTGTTACGATAGGTACACATCTGCAAACGCTATTTCCTAGGAAGGAAGTGTCGCATTTACATTCTTTTGAAGTGAATACGAGGTATACATGACACTTCGCAATGGATATTATCTATTATCACGAAACTTAGTAATGAGATGCGACATCTCGTTTGGGAAGCATTAGAACTGCATTGTTTCGATACGTAGACATCTGGAAACGCTATTTCCTAGCAATGAAGTGTCACATTTACATTCATTTCAAGGGTATGCGATGTATAAGTGTAAGTACAAGTATAAGTATAAGTAACTTGTTCTAAGAAGCTTTGGAACTCTATTCCTACGGTGCGTAGACATCTGCAAACGCAGTTTAATAGCAGGGAAGAGTCGCATTTACATTCTCTTGATGTGATTACGAAGTATACATGACACTTCACAATGAATATTAAATGTTATCATGAAACATAGAAATGAGATGCTATATCGCGTTTTAAGAAGCATTAGAACACTATTTCTGCGATACGTAGACATCTGCAAACGCTATTACCTAGCAATGAAGTGTCGCATTTACATTCTTTTTAAGTGAATACGAGGTATACATGACACTTCGCACTGATTATTTTATCTTACCATGAAACATAGAAAGGAGATGCGATATTGCGTTTTACGAAACATTAGAACTCTATTGCTACTACACGTAGGCTTCTGCAAACGCTATTTCCTAGGCAGGAAGTGTTGCATTTACATTCATTTGAAGTTCATGCGAGGTATACATGACACTTCGCAATGAATATTGTATCTTATCATGAAACATAGAAATGAGATGCGATATCGCGTTTTACGAAGCATTAGAACTCTATTATTTCGATACGTAGACATCTGGAAACGCCATTTTCTAGCAAGGAAGAGTCGCATTTACATTCATTTGAAGTGAATACGAGGTATACATAACGCTCCACAGTGAATATTATATCTTATCATGAAACATAGAAATGAGATGCGATATCGCGATTTAAGAAGCATTAGAACTCTATTGCTTCGATACGTAGACATCGGCAAACGCTATCTCCTAGCAAGGAAGTGTCATATTTAGATTCTCTTGCGGTGAATACAAGGTATACATAACACTCCATAATGAATATTATATCATATCATGAAACATAGAAATGAGATGTGACATCGTGTTTTGAGGAGCATTAGAACCCTTATGCTACGAAACGTAGACATGTGCAAATGCTATTTCCTAGCAAGGAAGTGCCGCATTTACATTCCTTTGAAGTGAATACGAGGTATACATAACACTCTACAATGAATATTATATCTTATCATGAAACATAGGAATATCGGGAAGGATCGATATCGCGTTTTAAGGAGCACTAGAGCTCTATTGCTACGATACGTAAACATCAGCAAACGCCATTTTCTAGCAAGGAAGAGTCGCATTTACATTCATTTGAAGTGAATACGAGGTATACATAACACTGCACAATGAGTATTATATCTTATCATGAAACATAGAAATGAGATGCGATATCGCGTTTTAAGAAGCATTAGAACACTATTTCTGCGATACGTAGTCATCTGCAAATGCTATTTCCTAGCAAAGAAGTGTCACATTTACATTCTTTTGAAGTTTATGCGAGGTATAAGTTACACTTCGCAATGATTGTTTTATCTTACCTTGAAACCTAGAAATGAGATGCGACATCTCGTTTTAAGAAGCACTAGAACCCTATTGTTTCAATACGTAGACATGTGGAAACGCTATTTCCTAGCAAGGAAGTGTCGCATTTACATTCTTTTGAAGTGAATACGAGGTTTATATAACACTCCATTATGAATATTATATCTTGTCATGAAACATAGAAATGAGACGCTGTATCTCGTTTGAAGAATCATTAGAACTTTATTGCTACGTTACGTAGACATCTGCAAACGCTATTTCCTAGCAAAGAAGAGTCGCATTTATATACCTTCGAAGTGAATACGAGGTATACCTAACACTCCACAATGATTATTATATCTTATCATGAAGCATAGAAATGAGATGAGTTATGGCGATTTAAAAGGCATTAGAACGCTTTTGCTACGATACGTAGACATCTGCAAACGCTATTTCCTAGCAAGGAAGTGAAGCATTTACATTCATTTGAAGTGTATGCGAGGTATACGTGATACTTCGCAATGAATAATATATCGTACCATGAAACATAGGAATGAGATGCGGTATCTCGTTCTAAGAAGCATTAGAACTCTTTTGCTTCGACACGTAGACATCTGCAAACGCTATTTCCTAGCAAGAAAGTGTCGCATT
The DNA here is from genome assembly GCF_050948175.1 of Xylocopa sonorina. Lineage (NCBI taxonomy): Eukaryota > Metazoa > Arthropoda > Insecta > Hymenoptera > Apidae > Xylocopa > Xylocopa sonorina. Next base: position 274,388 of record NW_027490338.1, read on the forward strand.
TGCATTCTTTTGAAGTGAATGCGTGGTATACATGACACTTCGCAATGAATATTATATCTTATCACGAAACATAGAAATGAGATGCGTTATCCCGATTTTAAAAGCAATAGAAATCTACTGCTTCGATACGGAGAAATCTGCAAACGCTATTTCTTAGCACGGAAATGTCGCGTTTACATTCTTTTGAAGAGAATACGAGGTACACATTATACTTCGCAATGAATATTATATCTTATAATGAAACATTGAAATGGGTTGCTGTATCCCGTTTTATGAAGCATGAGAACTCTATTGCTTCGATACGTAGACATCTGGAAACGCTATTTCCTAGCAAGCAAGTGTAACATTTACATTCCTTTGACGTGCAGACGAGATATACATAACACTTCGCAATGAATATTGTATCCGATCATGAAACATATAAACGAGATTAGATATCGCATTTTACGAGGCATTAGAACTTTATTACTTCGATACGTGGAAATCTGGAAACGTTATTTCCTAGCAAGGAAGCGTGGTATTTACAATCTTTTTAAGTGCAGACGAGGTATTCGAGGAATGTGGTATTTACAATCTTTTGTACTGCAGACGAGGTATACATAACACTTCGCAATGTATATTATGTCATGTCACAAAACATAGAAAGGGGATGGGATATCGCGTTTTAAGAAGCATTAGAACTCTCTTGCTTCGATACGTAGACATCTGGACGCGCTATTTCCTAGCGAGGAAGGGTGTCATTTACATACTTTTGAAGTGTAGACGAGGTATACATAACACTTCGCAACGAATATTATATCTTATAATGAAACATAGAAATGGGTTGCTGTATCCCGTTTTATGAAGCATGAGAACTCTATTGCTTCGATACGTAGACATCTGGAAACACTATTTCCTAGCAAGCAAGTGTGACATTTACATTCCTTTGGCGTGCAGACGAGGTATACATAACACTTCGCAATGAAATTTGTATCTTATCATGAAACATAGAAGAGAGATGCGATATCTGCGATTTAAGAAGCACTAGGACTCTATTGCTTCGATACTTAGACATGTGGAAACGCATTTCCTTGCAAGGAAGTGTGGCATTTACATTCTTGTGAAGTGTAGACGATGTATACTTAACACTTCGCAATGAATACTATATCTAATCATGAAACATAGAAATGAATAGCGATATCGCGTTCTAAGAAGCATTAGAACACTATTACTTCGATACGTAGATTTCTGGAAACGCTAGTTCCTAGCAGGGATGTGTGGCATTTACATTCTTTTGAAGTGTAGACGAGGTATACATAACACTTCGCAATGAATATTATATCTTATAATGGAACATAGAAATGTGATGCGATATCGCGTTTTGAGAAGCAATAGAACTCCAATGCTTCGATACGTAGACATCTGGAAACGCTGTTTCCTAGCAAGGAAATGTCGCATTTACATTCTTTTGAAGTGAAAACGAGGAATACATAACATTCCACAATAAATATTATACCTTATCACGAAACATAGAAATGAGATGCGATATCGCGATATAAGATGCATCAGAATTCTATAGCCACGATACGTAGACATCTGCAATCGGTATTTCCTAGCTAGGAAGTGTCGCCTTTACATTCCTCTGAAAGGAATACGAGGTATACATGATACTTCGCACTGAATATTATATCTTATTATGAAACATAGAAGTTTGATGCGATATCGCGTTTTAGGAAGCATTAGAACTCTATTGTTGCGATACGTAGACATCTGGATGCACGATTTCCTAGCTAGGAAGTCTCGCTATTACATTCTTTTGAAGTGAATACGAGGTATACATAACTCTCCACGATGAATATTGTACTTTATCACGAAACATAGAAATGAAATGCGATATCGCGATTTAAGAAGCATTAGAACTCTATTGCTTCGATACGTAGACATCTGCAAACGCTACTTCCTAGCAAGGAAGTGTCTCATTTTCGTTCATTATCGTAGCAATAGAGTTTTAATGCTTTTTAAAACGCGATGTCGCATCTCATTACTATTTTCGTGATAAGGTATAATATTCATTGGGCAGTGCTATGTATACCGTGTATTGGCTTCAAAAGAATGAAAATGAGACACTTCTTTGCTATTAAATAGTGTTTGCAGATGTCTACGTATCGAAACAATAGTAGTGTTATGTATACCTCGGATTCACTTCAAAAGAATGTAAGTGCGACACTTTCTTGCTAGGAAATAGCGTTTGCAGATGTCTACGTATCGTAGCAATTGAGTACTAACCCATCTTAAAACGCGAGATCATATCTCATTTCTATGTTTAATAAAGGTATAATCCCTGCGTACGGTCGGTGAGGCGTGATTGTCAGCGGGACGAGTACCCAGGTGGGCTGACCTCGGGGATGGATCGGCTCGGTCAAGTGGATCGGCGATGGATGCGGCTGTGCGGGACGGCTGTCCGATCGGCGTGCGGCGGAAGATGAGACGTTGCAGTGGTATATGCACACGGCTGTACCAACGTATCCGCGCACAAATGAACGCAAGAAGTTCTTCCTTCCCGCGCGACGAGTTCGTTTAGTTGTACCGGAATGACGCATTCGAGTCGGTTTCCAAAAGTCCAGATACGGGTCCACTAAGCGTCGGTCCGCTCTAGTTTACCGGTCCAGAAATATGGAAAATCGACGAGTGTCCTTGCTCTAGCCTCGCTGTGGGTCGATACAGCTAAGCGGCGGTCGGCTATAACTGATCTATTACCAAGTTTGACTAAAGTTCGGAGCTTGTGAATGTTCTTGAAGACGCGTGAACTCGTGGAAGACTTCGCAATGAATGAATTTATAATAATAATAAGGCAAGGAATATTTAGAATGATGAGAATTGTAGTACTGGTAAAAATAAAGTATATTCTAAATAAAACTAAGCTTACACTGATACTTCCCTATGCTAAAGTTGACTAAGTACTAGGATACGATAACTAGAGTTTAGAATAAGGACTTGAATTGAATTAGAGTTTAAGTTGAAATAGTAAGATTGGATTATGATAAAGGAGTGCTCGCTTGGAGCGAATGGCTCGAACTAGAGATTGGATTTGAGGGAGGTACGCTCGCTTGGAGCGGATGACTCGTATTGACTATCAGCTCGCGGGCCCGCGACCTCCTCGGATCACGGGGCGCGCGAGTCGCAGGTCCCCAGAGTGGGGCGGACGCTCGGCCCACGGAGTGGGGTGGACGGTCGTGGTAGGGCGCGCGCGTTCGGCGTGAGCCGCGCGCGTCGGGCGCTTCGCTTACTTCTTATTACGATTAATTATGATCTTAAAAATTAGAATAACACATGAAACGCCTTATGCTAGGTTGTGTGTGTTGTGTCGTGTGCGTACATGGAGTGTCGTGTGCTTAAGTTCTATGATTCGCTTAATTATAATTATAATGGTATGCAAAGTATGGGTACGGGAGCGTAACGGCGGGCGACCCTTCCTGATATGTGGAATGGTCCTCGTGCGGAGGCTGTGGCTCGGTCGTGCTCCAGCTGTCTGGAAGTCACGCGTCGTAGCGCGGTCGTGTGGCCCAACTCCTGGTTGCGGGGGTGGCTGCCTTAGCTCGGCGATCGTATATTCGGTAAGCTCGTCTTTGTGGTGGCGACAGGCGATGCGTGTGGCTCTGCCGGGCGGTGAAGGAGGTACCGCGAGGTTCGGCGGACGTTACACAATAATGACTGTTTTTTCTTAAATTTAAGGAACAATTCAGTTCTTTCGCTTTGGTTTCGGAATGCGAGAGACTTCGATACCATCGTAACGTAAGAGAAACATTTGCAGCTCCTTGCTCAGTTGCCGACTGAATAAAAAAAACGTGAAAACGAGATATAACGTGACCCGTTCGCAACGTTTAGTTTTCTAGAAACGAGATACCTCGTCACCCGTCCGCAATGTGTTAAAACGCGATATCGCATCTCATTTCTATGTTTCATGTTAAGATATAATATTCATTGCGTTCTATTGCTTCGATACGTAGACATCTGCAAACGCTACTTCCTAGCAAGGAAGTGTCGCATTTACATTCTTTTGATGTGAATACGGGGTATACATGACACTGCACAGTGAATATTATATCTTATCATGAAACATAGGAATGAGATGCGATATGACGATTTAAGAAGCATTAGAACTCTATTGCTTCGATACGTAGACATCTGCAAACGCTATTGCAAGCAAGGAAGTGTCGCATTTACATTCTCTTGAAGTGAATCCGAAGTATACATGACACTCCGCAATGAATATTATATCTTATCATAAAACATAGAAGTGAGATGCGATATCTCGTCTTAAGAGGCATTAGAACTCTATTGCTTCGATACGTAGACATCTGCAGACGCTATTTCCTAGCAAGGAAGTGTCGCATTTACATTCCTTTGAAGTGTAGACGAGATATACATAGCACTGCACAATGAATATTATATCTTATCATATAACGTAGAATTGAGGTGCGATATCGCGATTTAAGAAGCATTGGAATACTATTGCTTCGATACGTAGACATCAGCAAACGCTATTTCCCAGCAAGGAAGAGTGGCATTTACATTATTTTGAAGTGAATACGAGGTATACATGACACATCGCAATGAATATTATATCTTATCATGAAACATAGAAATGAGATGCGGTATATCGTTTTAAGAAGCATTAGATCTTTATTGCTTCGATATATAGACATCTGCAAACGCTATTTCCTGGCAAGGAAGAGTCGCTTTTACATTCATTTGAAGTGTAGACTAGGAACACATATCACTTCGCAATGAATATTATCTGCTATCATGAATCATAGAAGTGGGATGCGATATTACGTTCTAAGAAGCTTTAGAACACTATATCTACGATACGTAGATAACTGCAAACGCTATTTAATATCAGTGGAAGTGTCGCATTTACATTCTTTTGAAGCGAATACGAGGTATACATAACACTGCACAATGAATATTATATCTTATCATGAAACGTGGAAATGAGATGCGATATCGCGATTTAAGCAGCATTAGAACTCTATTGCTTCGATACGTTGACATCTGCGGACGCTATTTCCTGGCAAGGAAGTGTCGCATTTACATTGTTTTGAAGTGAATACGAGGTATACATGACACTTCGCAATGAATATTGTATCTTATCATGAAACATACAAATGAGATGCGATATCGCGTTTTATGAAGAAATAGAACCCTATTGCTACGACACATAGACATCTGCAAACGCTATTGCCTAGCAAGGAAGTGACGCATTATCATTCTTTTGAAGCGAATAAGAGGTATACATAACACTGCACAATGAATATTATATCTTTTCATGAAACATAGAAATGAGATGCGATATCGCAATTTAAGAAGCAGTAGATCTCTATTGCTTCGATACTTAGACATCTGCAAACGCTATTTCCTAGCAAGGAAGTGTCGCACTTACATTCTTTTGAAGTGAACACGAGGTATACATGACACTTTGCAATGAGCATTACATCTTATCATGAAACATATAAATGAAATGCGATATCCCGTTTTAAGAAGCATTAGAACTCTATTGCTTCGATACGTGGACATCAGGAAACGCTACTTCCTAGCAAGGGCGAGTCGCATTTATATTCTTTTGAAGGGAATTCGTGGTATACATGACACTTCGCAACGAATATTTTATCTTATCATGAAACATAGAAATGAGATGCGATATCGCGTTTTAAAAAGCATTATAACTCTATTGCTTCAATACGTAGACATCAGCAAACGCTATTTCCTAGCAAGGAATTATCGGATTTACATTCATTTGAAGTGTACGCGAGGTATACGTAACACTTCGCAATGAATGTTATATCTTATCATGAAACATAGGAATGAGATGCGACACCTCGTTTTAAGAAGCATTAGAGCTATATTGCTACGATACGGAGACATTTGCAATCGCTATTTCCTAGCAAGGAAGTGTCGCATTTACATTCGTTCGAAGTGTATGCGAGGTATACATGACACTTCGCAATGAATATTATATCTCATCATGAAACATAGAAATGAGGTGCGACATCTTGTTTTAAGAAGCATTAGAACTCTGCTGCTTCGATACGTAGACATCTGGAAACGTTATTTCCTAGAAAGGAAGTGTCGCATTTTCATTCTTTTGAAGTGAATACAAGGTATACATGACACATGGCAATGAATATTATATCTTATCAGGAAACATAGAAATGAGATGCGATATCGCATTATAAGAAGCATTAGAACTCTATTGCTACGATACGTAAACATCTGGCAACGCTATTTCCTAGAAGGGATGTGTCGCATTTACATTCTTTTGAAGTGAATACGAGGTATACATAACACTCCACAATGAATATTATATCTTATCATGAAACATAGAAATGAGATGCGATATCGCATTATAAGAAGCATTAGAACTCTATTGCTACGATACGTAAACATCTGGCAACGCTATTTCCTAGAAGGGATGTGTCGCATTTACATTCTTTTGAAGTGAATACGAGGTATACATAACACTCCACAATGAATATTATATCTTATCATGAAACATAGAAATGAGATGCGATATCCCGTTTTAGAAAGCATTAGAACCCTAATGCTGTAATACGTAGACATCTGCAAACGCTATTTAATAGCAAGGAAGTGTCGCTATTACATTCTTTTGATGTGAATACGAGGAATACGCAACATTCCACAATGAATACTATACCTTATCACTAAACATGGAAATGAAATGCGATATCGCGGTTTAAGAAGCATTAGAACTCTATTGCTACGATACGTAGACATCAGAAAACGCTTTTTCCTAGGAAGGAAGTGTCGGATTTACATTCATTTGAAGTGTGTGCGAGGTATAGATGACACTTCGCAATGAATATTATATCTTATCATGAAACATAGAAATGAGATGCGATATCGCGATTTAGGAAGAATTAGAACTCTATTGCTTCGATACGTAGATATCTGCAAACGCATCTTCCTAGTACGGAAGTGTCGCATTTACATTCATTTGATATGTATCCGAGGTACTCATGACAATTCGCAATGAATATTATATCTCATTATGAGACATAGAAATGAGATGCGATATCGCGTTTTGAGAAGCATTCGAACTCTACTGTTTCGATACGTAGATATCTGCAAACGCTACTGTGACGTCAGACGTGCCGCCTGCCACCCTCTCAACGCACCACAGCAACCACCCTCACGCGCCTGCACCACCTGCAACACCCAGGCGCAACTCGCCGTCTCTCTCACTCCAGGGGACATACCCTCCGTCTCACTCGCTCCCGCAGAGGTGCTCGCCGTCTCTCTCACTCCAAGGGACCTACCCTCCGTCTCACTCGTACCCGCAGAGGTGTTCGCCTTCTCCCTCGCTCTAAGGGCAACACATTCTGTCTCACTCGCACAGAGGACATCTTGCGTCATCTCGCTCGCACCATGGACCATGTGCGCTGTCTCGCTCCCACTCAAGGTGCCATCCACCGTCTCACTCTTACCTGCAGGGAAACTCGCCCTCTCGCTCACTCCAGGGACGTACCAGGTGAATCAACCTCTACGAGATCCGACGACGGGAACCCTCACCGTACAAAGGACTCTACGATTTCACCATCCCAGATCTGCCATGCCCAAAATACTATTTCTAAGATTATTAATTAACATTATATATAAACTCCTACATTCTAAGCTCTGTATTCCTAGCTCATAGAATTTACACGACACTACTTTATAACGACACAAACAACACACATTTTACATTTAAGGCATAATTTCTAATTTCAAACTTGTATCTCTATAATCATAAGAGCGCTAATTAAATAAGCCGCGACGCACGAGATCGCGACCGCCTCAGCGGCACGCGCCGCTAACCCCACCACGCAACGCCGAGACCCCACTCGGGCGTCCACATACTCCCACCTACGTTCGCACGCAACCGAAGCGCTCCGAGAGTCGAGGAGGTCGCAGACGCATCTTGGGAGACACAGTCAGTCAGTACCGTCAGTACGGTACAGTTCTATCTCGCCTTCGGGCACTTCCAATACCAAGTCTCTTCCAAGTCGCGCCTTAGGGCCGTCGCGCAGCCTCGATGAGGTTCCTAGTTCTAAAGTCTTTGTTCTAATTCCTAATTCATAGTTAACCTAGTCTTAATACTTAGAAATAATTGTTCTTGTACTCTTTGATTTAGAATATACCTTATTATTTTTCTACCACATCAAGTTCTAGTTCATTCCAACTCCATTTCTAAATTCAATTATATTTTAATACAAATTCTTCCAAGTTCGTAACAACTTGAGTGTCTGTAAACGAACTCTTCGCGCCGGAAGGAAGAATTTAATCTATTATCTCGTGCGGAATACGTTGGTGAAACGCCAGAATTCTTCGTTCATCGACGGACGGCGACATTCATCGCAGCTCCACCGTCACAACGCCGATTTCAGCCAGCCGTACGCCGACTCCTCCCCCGAGAACGACCCTCGACGATCGCCACATCTGAAAGCAGAAGAGGGAAATCAGCGAAAGGTAAGTAAAATCCTTCCTTACACGCGTTCGCGATTGTTTACGGTGCCCGCGTCTTGCCAGAATCGACGAACCCGGTCATACGCGTTTTATAACGGACCGAATTCTCGACAAAAATGCTTGCGTCATTCAGCCTCCTGGGATACGAATAATTTATTCGCCAGGACGTGACACTACTTCCTAGAACGGAAGTGTCGCATTTACATACATTTGATGCGTATGCGAGGTATACATGCCACTTCGCAATGAATATTATATCTTATCATGAGACATAGGAATGAGATGCGATATCTCGATTTAAGAAGCATTAGAACACTGTTGCTTCGATTCGTAGACATCTGCAGACGCTACTTCCTAGCAAGGGAGTGTCGGATATACATCCTTTTGAAGTGAATACGAGGTATACATGACACTACGCAATGATAATTATACCTTATCAAGCAACATTGAATTGGGATGCGATAACTCTCTTTAAGAAGCATTAGAATTCTGTTGCTTCGATACGTAGACATCTGCCAACACTATTTCCTAGCAAGGAAGTGTCGCATTTACATTCGTTAGAAGTGTACGCGAGTTATACAAGACACTTCGCAATGAATATTATATCTTACTATGAAACATAGGAGTGTGATGCGATATCGCGTTTTAAGAAGCATTAGAACAATATTGCTACTATGCGTAGACATCTGCAAACGCTACTTTCTGGCAAGGAAGTGTTGCATTTACATTCTTTTGAAGTGAATACGAGGTATGCACGTCACTTCGCAATGAATATTATATCTTATCATGAATCGTAGAAATGAGATGCAAAAGCGCGTATAAGAAGGATTAGAACTCCACTGCATCGATACGTAGACATCTGCAAACGCAACGTCCTAGCAAGGAAGTGTCGCATTTATATTCCTTTGAAGTGAGTACGAGGTATTCATGACACTTCGCAATGAATATTATATCTTACCATGTATCATAGAAATGAGATGCGATATCCCGTTCTAAGAAGCATTAGAACACTACTGCTTCGAAACGTAGTGATCTGCAAACGCTATTTCCTTGGATGGAAGCGACCCATTTACATTCATTTGAAGTGTACGCGAGGTATAAGTGACACATCGCAGTGATTATTTTATCTTACCATGAAACATATAAATGGAATGCGATATCGCGTTTTTCGAAACATTAGAACCCTATTGCTACGATATGTAGGGATCTGCAAACGCTATTTCCTAGCAAGGAACTGTCGCACTTACATTCATTTGAAGTGTAACTAAGGTATAAGTAACTCTTCGCAGTGAATATTATATCTTATCATGAAACATAGAAATAGGATGCAACATCTCGTTTTAAGAAGCAATAGAAACCTATTGCTTCCATACGTAGACATCTGCAAACGCTATTTCCTAGCAATGAGGTGTCGCATTTACATTCATTTGAAGTGTAGACGAGGAACACATAACACTTCGCAATGAATATTATATCTTATCATAAGACATAGAAATGTGATGCGATATCAAGTTTTAAGATGCACTAGAACTCTATTGCTTCGATACGTAGACATCTGCCATCGCAATTTCCTAGCAAGGAAGTGTCGCATTTACATTCATTTAAAGTGTATGCGAGGTATACATAACACTTCGCAATGAATATTATATGTTATCATGAAACATAGAAATGAGATGCGATATCTCGTTTTAAGAATCATTATGACACGCGTGCTACGATACGTAGACAACTGCAAACGCTATTTCCTAGCAGGGAAGAGTAGCATTTACATTCCTCTGAAGTGAATTCAAGGTATACATAAAACTTCGCAATGAATATTATATCTTATCATGAAACATAGAAATGTGATGTGATATCGCGTTTTAAGAAGCATTAGAAATCTATTGCTACGATACGTAGATATCTGCAAACGTTTTTTGCTAGCAAGGAAGTGTCGCATTTACATTCTTCTGAAGTGAATACAAGGTATACATAACACTTCGCAATGAATATTATATGTTGTCATGAAACATAGAAATGAGAAGCGATATCTCGTTTTAAGAAGCATTATAACACGCTTGCTACGATACGTAGACATCTGCAAGCTCTATTTCCTAGCAAGGAAGTGTCGCATTTACATTCATTTGAAGTGAATACGAGGAATACATGAAACTTCGCAATGAATATTATATCTTATCATGAAGCATAGAAATGAGATGCGATATCCCGTTTCAAGAAGCATTAGAACTCTAATGCTACGATACGTAGACATCTGCAAACATTATTTGCTAGCAAGGAAGTGTCGCATTTACATTCTTCTGAAGTGAATACAAGGTATACATGACACTTCGCAATTAATATTATATCTTATCATGAAACATAGAAATGAGATGCGATATCCCGTTTCAAGAAGCATTAGAACTCTATTGCTTCGAAACGTAGACATCTGCAATCGCTATTTCCTAGCAAGGAAGTGTGCCATTTACACTCTTTTGAAGTGTAGACGAGGTATACATGACACTTCGCAATGAATATTATATCTTATCATGAAAGATAGAAGTGAGATGCGATATCTCGTTTTAAGAAGTATTAGAACTCTATTGTTTCGATACGTAGACAACTGTAAACGCTACGCCCTAGCAAGGAAGTGTCGCATTTAAATTCTTTTGAAGTGAATACGAGTTACACGTGATACTTCGCAACGAATATTATATCTTATAATGAAACATAGAAATGAGATGCGACATCGCGATTTAAGAAGCATTAGAACACTATTGCTACGATATGTAGACATCTGCAAACGCTATTTCCTAGAAAGGCAGTGTCGCATTTACAT